>NC_092036.1:101544435-101849227 GCF_003086295.3 Arachis hypogaea | reverse complement strand
ATCAAAACATTGCCGTTTCAGCCTCCAGTTAGCCCTAATTACATCCCATTCCCTCCAGATGAGGAGATCCATATTTCATAGGTCAGAGCGCCGCTCTCACGTGAAGGGCTCCTCCCAATCTCTTCCAGCGCGTCGTCCCTCACCTCCGTCCTGCCACCTCCACGTGCTACCGCCGTCGTCCCTCAGGTCGCTCCCTTCCCCTCCGTCGCAACCCTCCTTCCCTTCCATTAAGCAGCCACCGTGGGAACCTCAAAGCCTCCCTCGTGCACCCACGCCGCCGCTAGCTCTGTTCGTCACTTGGTCCGAAAGTGCTCCACCATTGCTCCTTGCCTTGGTCACTCGGTGGCTCTGTCTCCCCTCCATCAACGTTGACGGAATCTTCGAGCTTCCAGGTATTTTTTTTAAGATATGAAGGTTTGATTAACTTATTGAGTAACTATTGCAGTGTTGCATGTCTCTGTATCCATAATGAGTATTATTGAAAAAAAATTTATTTTGTGAAGCTCTATGCTGTGAAGTGTGTGAAGCTATGTTGCATGTCTTTGATATACTGAAATGTGATTTACTGATATGTTAATTTTCTGAGTTGTAAAGTGTGAACTGATCGAACTAGAAATTACTTAACTAAACTGTGAACTTTGTTTAATAATAATGGTTGTTTACTGAGCTGATTTTTCATTGTTTACGTAACTGAATTTTATTGTTTGTTGAATAATTGGGAATAATCTTGAATAATTTTGAATAATTTTGGATAAACATGTGGTTCATTATTATGACAAACCAATAAAATTAATAACTTACAAAAGAGACTAAAAATGTACTAATAACTTAGTATTCACTTAATTCATGTAGGTGAAACATATAAAAAATGAGCAAAAGAGTTAATATATTAAAAAGAAAAGAATAATCTTCTAAAAATTTACGCCTTCAAGGAAACATTTTAAAAAATTTTACATTCAAATATAAGTTAAAAATATTGTATTCAAAACAATAACGGAGGAAAATAATAATAATAATAAAATATATCTTAAACACCATTAAAAAAAACTCAAGAGGATCAGGGATATAAAACGGTTTTAACCTCAATTAATAGTCTCTCCTTAAATAGAATAGAAATAATCAAGAAAAAAAATGAAAACGGAAAATATAGAATAAAACAACCAAAATGGTCATACAAATGAAAAAAATCAGTTTACAAACTCTATTACGAGGATTTTTACTTACTTGAAAAATTATGAACAACGAATATTTGAGTGTACACATTGGAAAAAAGATTAGCATCTAACACTGAAAATAGTGGTACTTGGGTGAATGTGTAGTTGAAAAATGATATAAACGAAAATCACCAGAAGATTGTTGTTGGCTCCTAACATTTGAAAAGAAGAAGATTTGAGATATTGAGTTTACAATTATTTGAGATGAAATATGTTATTATATAGACTACCAAACACCTTTAAAATATAATTAATAATCAAGTTTGTTTTGAAGATAAGAAAAAAAAAAGCGAATTTGCCATCCTTCACTGCATTTACAGTCACTTTTTGAACTGACAGAATTTCTTCGGTTACAATTAATTAAATAAAAGGATAAATTAATTATATAAAAGGATAAATTAATTAGAAGGAGAAACGGGCTACTCAAATCCGATAACTTAATTTTGAAATCCATAAGCTAGTTAACTAAACGGCGGAAAATCTAATTGAGATCAAATTGTTAGGATTTCAAAAAATCACCCAATATTTTAGCAGTCACTGTATCCCGTCTTCTTAACCTACTCCGCGCCTCCTTCACCCCAAACGAAAGCAACCTGAGACAGCTTAAACCCCAGATCACAAACCCTTCTAAGTGTAACGTATAGCCTCCAGTCAGCTTCATCCTCCATAGCACCACCACTCATTAACACCGAACTGCCTTCTGTTGCTGTTGCTGCACATCGTGCGTGTCGTCAGCCCTTGCTCCTTGGAAGGTCGCCCCATCTTCGTCGTTTGGAAGTCCTGGAGAGATCAATGTAGCAGCCTCCGTAGTAATATTCATGGCTTATTTTTTAATTTTCGTCTTCTCTTCAGATTTTTTTCCCTTAGAACAATTTTTTTGCTCCATAAACAAGTTTCGTTCTGGAAACCCTGTTCCCTCTCACCTAATCATGTATTCTTCTCTGCTTTGAGTTGTTGATGTCATAAGTATTCTTTTGTTGCTTATTCCTTAGAAAGTGTAATTACTCTTCTCCGTGCATTCAAATTCTCTTAGTAAACTAACGTTTAAAGTTTGTTCCCTCTGTTAGAAAATGACGTGACTTCTTGTATGGAGTTGACTGTTAAGGAAGCATTAGCACTTTCTCCTGGAAAGAAGATCATACTCCGACATAACAGAAAGTTGCAACAAGTTGGTCAGGCAGCGGGCCTATTGAGCGGGTTCTTGGGGACATTGGGAGTTGATTTTCAACAGTTACCAATTTGTGAAAAAAGTTGAAAGACAATGAACAAGGCTTTCAAGGAGCATGCGTTTGACCAGGTTAAGGTAATGTTTAAGTTTGTTGATAAAGTAAGGTGTTACTAATGCTTGGTGTAAAAAGCTTTTTTTTCTATTAAATGAACAGTACAAGAGAAAGATTAAGACGCACACACATGATATCGACCATACAAATTTTATAGAATATCGATAAATATCTAAGCACTTTTTTGTTTAGTGTAAATTGCACTACGTTATTATATAGCTTAGTCCCCAATTAATCCGGTCCTTCATGTATAGCAATGTAAGTAATAATTATAGTAATAATAATAACAATAATAATGATAAAACTTATAAACCTCATGAGAATGTTAAAGCTGCTCCTATTGTAAACAATTAGAGAGTGACTAGCTATTATTTATGACTTTCGGTTAAACAAAAATGTCAGAAGAAAATAAATATGGAACACATTTGCACAAGTTGAATTAGAGAAGAATAGTGCATATTGGGTTTCTTTTTTTTCACTGCTTTGAATTTTGTTGCCGATAATTGTTCATGTCTAATGATGTGTCTTTTGATAATATGCAAGTCTGTTTCAAGTGGTTAATTATTATATGTTTTCTTTATGTTAATTTTTGGTTTGATCCTCCTCAACCTTCCCGACCAAAAATCCCTTCACCTTTCAACTTTGTTATTGTTGTCCCTGCCTGTAGAAAGCTATTGTAGAAGAGATTCAGCCTGATTCCTTTGAAGGTTGTGTTGGGCTTAGAGAAGAGGGGTTGAATCTATGTCTTTCTTTTTAAGTTGCTGTTATGACCCTTTTAAACAAAATTACAATTCTGATTCTGTTTGAACTCAGCAGCGGAAATTTATGAGACAATTTATTTTTGTCTCACGAATATCAGAAAACAGAACTTAGCAGAGAAGAGAAAAACGAACACTAGTATGTATCCTGGTTTGGTTGCCTTGTGCCATGCAACCTACATCCAGTCTCCTCCACAATTATGGAAGAATTTCACTATAGTTAATAGAATTACATACACCAATTTCACACTCAAGTTCTATCCGAACTTGACATTGGCTATGCTAACTCCTAACTATTTACTCTTAGTGCTAACCCAACTAAGAAAGGGATACCAAACAGGTACAAGATTCAAGACACTTAGCCACCTTAAAGAAATCAGAAAAATAACTCTAGGCTTTTCTCTCAAGTGTATCACTCAGCCTTTTTCCACTCTTGGCTTTTACTTGAGCTTTCTCACAATGCCTTTTCTCACAAGAAATTACGGAAAGATAAACTTGGAAAAGTACATTACAATCAGTAAAACATGAAGGAGATTGATTTCATCAGCAGCCTCTTTGCTATGTGCAAAACCAGATTCGCAAACCTCAGATGCAGTTCTTCAGTATTGGCTGAATGCTTCTTTGAAAGAGAGTATTATCGAAGTAGAGGAACTTTACAGAACTCAACTCACAAACTCTGGTTCTATCTCCTTGCCTCTGAAAGAACAGCAAGCTTCTTTTTATCTCTTTGCATGTTGCTTGGTTCTTCTTCCAAGGTCAACACCTTGAGCCTTGAGCTTCACCAACCCACATGTTCACTTTTCCTCTTTAATCCTCAGAGTAGAAACTTTCCCTCTGACTTCCTCATCTTGATCGAAAGTCACAAAGCAGTACCCATAGAAATCTTCTCATGGTCAACTTGATCTTAGCCATTGAAAAACTACTTGGTCCCCAAGTATCACTTGTGACCTTAGATGTGATGCAGAATAGGGCAGAGAACAACTTTCCCTTGAATACCATTTTCGGATAGAGCAGAGAGTTGGGAAGAAGAGATGAGACCGAGTTGTATGTATGAGGAAAAGATTTACCCATAGCCTAAGCTTGATTTGGTTTGGATTTGTTGAGATGACTTCTGCCTTTCAAGCTTAGTTTCTCTTTCTTGCTTCTTTGGTGATTTGCTTGGTGAAGAAACTCTTTCACTCTCGTTCTCTTTCTTACTTTTTTGAAGCTGATTTGACTTGGTCAAAGAGAAGAGATACGTTGCACATTTTGGAAGAGTGAAGAATTCAATCTTACAAGAGAAGCTTTGTGGGATGGATACGGACTTGGATCGGTTTGGTTCATGTAACCCGTTTGGCCCATCTGATTTCTTTGGCTTCTATCTTTTTGCTTTTTCTTGGGCTTCTGATTTTTGCTTTCAGCCCAATCATCCTTGCTGATTGCTTTTTATTCCATTTAGGCTATTGAAATTTTGGCCTGCAATAATAAACAATTAGTAAAAATAAATACAATTAATCAACACCAATTATTTATTTTGCCCAAAAATAATGTTTGTCATCACTAATTAATTTAGTTAATTTCTTAACTCAACATCCTTTAATACGATTTGATGGTTCTTTTACCAAAAAGTTTTAACAGATTGTATTGGTTACTAAAATCATTATTTAATGAAGTGATATATACTTGATCACTACTAAGCTGGTCCAGCAAGGGGGATTCGGTTCATATCTTGAAGGTGATTAGGCATGCTTATATTGGATGTGATTCTTGCTCTTTATATGGTTATATTGGTTGTGAAACTTGCATTTTGAACTTAGCCTTTAGGATAAAGTTTTCATGGTGGAAAGTTCTCAATCATATTTGTTTGTGTGTTGATTTGATCACTCGTGTATAAAGTTCTATGATGTAGAATGGATGTGGAGTTAAAGTTAATGGTTACAATGATGGTGTGAAAGCATTGATGTCAAGATCTTTATCATCTTTATTGTGTTCTCTTATGATCTGAACTACTTGTAGCGAGTCTTTCACTATGAGGATGATGGAAGAGGGAGAATAAAGCGGGGAATGAATAGGAAGATTCTGGAGGAACGCAAGAAATCATTTGTTCCATAATGTTTATGACAAAGAATTGACTTTTGAGGAAAACCTCAAGCGTAAGCCAGTAGGAATAGATGCAAATCACTAAAAAATATTTATTGAATATCGGTTGAAGGAGGACACATAGGTAACAAATATTGAGTTGGTATTTCATTGTATTTGATTTTAAATTGTCATGAATTACTACTAAATATGCTAAATTTATTGTTATAGTGGAAAAACTACTACCCAAAAGTTTTTTCACCTAATCATTTTTTGTGTTTCCTTAAGTTGTAGATGGCTGACTTGTAGACCATTAACATTGTAGTAATTTATCTCGATAACATTTATGTTTGTCGTTTTGTTCGTAGGAGAAGTGTAGAAAAAATGCCATTAATCGTTCAAAGTAATTGTACACACATACAGGAGGTTCTAAAACAATGGCAAGAAAAAGACATGAAGAAGTAATTAATTTAGATTCAGTTCCATAATTTTGACTTGTTTTTGGTAATATAGTGTTGTCTGTTATATGATTGTGTCTTGATGATTGTTATAGGAGCAACGATAGGGAAGACCTATTGGTAGAGGAGAGATATGGGCTATGAGTCATAAAAAAAAGAATGGTTCGTATATGAATGAAGATGCGTGTGTTGTTGGGGTAAATCATGTTCTTTACTTTTTCAAATTTCTTTTTGCAATTAATACCATTGAATTTAAATTAGTGTAAATCCGGATCTTGCATGTCTGCAGGAAGCAATTGAATTTATTGAGAGCCAAGACCCCTCAAGCAAGGAATTCTCACAGAATGATTCCCTTGCACAAGTGCTTGGAAATGAGCACCCAGGAAGAGCTCGTGGACTCGGTTTCGATCCATGTCCTTCTCAGTGTTTTCATAACATTCCATAGCAGTCTGACTATGGTGTGCAGATTGAGGAGTATCAGATGGAGATTGTAAAACTTAAGGCGGAGGCAGCATAACTCAAGGCAGCAGTAGAACTCAAGGCAGTAGCAGCAGAAGAAAGGGAAAAGAGACAGAGAATGGAGGCAGAGGCAGCAGAGGAGAAGGCAAAAATACAGACAATAAAAAATTTGTTAAGATACATAATCCAACAACAAGGAGGTAATTTGCCACCTGAAATAGCTACAAATCTGGATTCTTTGAGAAGTACATCGACCTCATCCCATGCAAGATGATGTGCGGCACTAATGATCTGAATGATCAATGTTAGAATCTGAATACTTTTTAATTGTTCACTGTCCTAATGACTTTTGAGATATTTATTTGTAGTTTTTTTGGTGACTTTATTTGTAGTTTACAGTTATACTGTCTATTGAATTCAAATTACTATTATAATGATTCACTTTTGCATATATATTTTTGTTCTGTTTCGTGTGGTTTAGTTTGATTGGTTGTTGGTTGTTACAATAAATTAAAGCAACTGAGTGGAAGAACGTATAAAGAATAAAAGAATTGGCATATATTATTATAAATTCAGATTTAAAAAAAAAGAGTAACTCTACATTTGGCAGCGGTTTTTAATCCGCCGCTATATCTTAACAAAATTTGTCAACAGATGGCATTTTGTAGCGGTTAACAACTGCTGCCATCTCCAAGCAGTCCTATTTACGATTTTGTAGCGGATAGAACTGCTGCAAAATACCATTTAGCAGCGGTTATACCAGCGGTTACTATTAACCACTGCTAAAGATTTAGCCGCACGCTATCTTTCAGCGGGTATATCAACCGCTGCTAAACATTTGACAGCGATTAAAAACCACTGCTAATCGTGTTCATAACCACTGCTATTTGTCGGATGTAGTGTAATGATGCATCAATATACTTATATTATACTATTTTTTATTCTATTTTAAAATTAATTTCTGACGTACATACATGAGCATATCTCTCTTATATTATCTAATTTTCAGCCTTTGTTTAACATCGTTCATCGCCAAGCAATAGAACTTTATTAATTAATCAAAGTTTGATTAATAATTGGCTTAGCTTAGAAAAGAAAAAACTGTCAACACTTTCTATTTCTACAGGTTGGTCTACTTAGTGTTGGTCTCCTATTCTATCTAAGATCCTCCAAAATAAGAATAAATAATATTTGTATTAGGATAAAATGGTTTCCTCTAATAATAAGAGCAAAACTCCTCCTCGATCCCTAACCATTTATAAAAAAAGATTTGGCGCTTTCTGACCATTAAAAAATAACAATGCGGTCCTTAATGTAACACCCTACCATACAGAGCTTTACGCTTAAATCGTAAAACAGAGGTGGTGTGGTATTATGACCTCTAAAATAAAATATGTATATATATAATAGCAGAAGAATTATAATATGATAGGAGCCTTGAAGAATAGAGAAAATAAAAATTGCGAAATGAAAACACAATGCTCAAGGAACGAGTTAACTTGCGTGCTAAGAAAACTATAACTATTGAACATAAGATTATGGAAAAGTAGGAACAGAGTGCCAAAGATACAAAATAACAAGCTCCTAACTCAGCCTGCAAAGTCAAGACTGGCCAGAGAATATACACACATATATACATATATATACATATCCAAAACCCAAATGTACATAAACAAAATCCTACCTCTCCATAAACCTCTAAGAGGATAAAAAAGAATAAGTTATGCGAAGAGAAAACTAAGTACATATATATACATCACTGTACAGCAAAACAACCTAGTAACCACTCTACTTCAAGAGTCCAGACGCCTAACGAGATGCCTCTCGACTTGCATCTGAAAAACAACAACATAGTATGGAATGAGAACCGGAGGTTCTCAGTATGGTAAAGGTGCCACACATAAAATATATAAGGTCCTGGGAATGCCAGAGGCAATCCTAGAATGCCGACACTCAAATTATAGAGCTTAAAGTATTAAACAGGAGCCATAAAAGGTGGTTTTCTAAGAATATTTAAACCTAACTTAACTTAACCTTAAATCTAAGTCCCATACTACCATTCCTCCATACCTCCAACTCCATCATGCATTTTCACAGACAAATAGACATATAAAGGTAAACACAAGAAGGTTACAATTATTGCAGGTAACAGATACGCATTTAACATGGCAAGTACATATAGGCACACCCAATTAAAACACAAGCAAGTAGTTCAAGTAATATGCATATGATGCATGCCTGTCCTATGGCTGATGAAGCTCATCTGTCGGTTATCCAGCCAACCCGACAAATTTGAATTGTACTTAGACTGTCTCCCGACGTACATCCCTAAGAGTCTATGCATAGCTTTTTCTCAAATAATCAATATTGCTCAATGGGGGGTAACATTCCCGGAAATTTATATAGTGTCCGATCACACTTACGTCGTAGGGTCAACAGAGTATCAAGTTTTCAACCTGGTACACGTGGTGGCAAGTCACGGCACTTTATCCAGGGAATCTCGTATCTCAGATTGTTCAAATTCATAAGCCATATGAATAATTTAATTATAATTCATCAACGTCCACATCATTCTCAATCGCATCTCATCCATCATCATACATCAATCATACTCAATCATTATCCTTCATTATCACAACTCCCATTCCGTCCATCAATAGTTCCAATTCAAAGCATAATTCATTCTTTTCTAAATGAATCAAACTTAAAACATACTTATTTTCTTAATAACTCAAAATCAAACCATATAACCTTTGAATCTAAATCTTTTTAAATAATCATCTAAATAAAATCTCTAATTTTTATAAAATTTCGGCAGCATCTCCTCTAAAACTCAGACTTTGCCACCCTTTTCGAGTCCAAACTTGCATTCTTTCAATTCAACATGCCCTTCCTCATCATCATAACAATCACCACAATAAATCTACCTTAGATCATACAATATTCAAATCCAACAACCAAAACTCAACTAAGAATTATAGTTCACAAATCCTAGGCTTTTAACACAAAATACCTCATTATCACAACAACCTCCACAATAGTTATACCTCAAATTAATAATTCACCAAATCATAAGTTAATCAACAAGCACCAAACCAACCATGTTCATCAACAGGATACTAAGTATTAAATATACACATGCAATCCAACTTATCCTATGGTCATCTAGCCTAAGTTTTCACAGAACATTATATATTAAATACAAGAAACCTAAACCATACATTGGCCGATTTCCACGTAACGACCAAAGCAAATTATTTAAAACCAAGGCAGCCCCTTCAAAATTTAACTAATCAGCTTCCTCCAAGTTCCAATATTCACAATTTCAAACTCCAATTATTTATTCACAACCTAATACACATTCATAACACATATATATCCAATTTAATACTCAAAGCTCAAATTTAATAAAATTAAAATAAAATTATTTTATCCTCACCTTACCCAAACTTCACATAAGTAAGAGTGAATATTTTTCTTAAGCGAATTGGATCCTAAAACATCAGAAATCAAAGAAATTTAATATCCCTACTTAATTTTTCAAAATTGGGGGAAGAGATGGCTGGGAACAGAAAAATGAGTTACCTATAAAATTGTTCTTGTAGAATGTAGAGCTTGACGCGGTGGTCGCGTGGCTGCGAACGGTGCGGCGATTGGAGCTTGGACGGAGAAGTTACGGGAAATCGAATTCATCGTAAACGTATTTCTCTTCTTCTCTTCCCTGGGAGGCTTGCTGCGTCATTGAGGGAAATGAAGAGAAAGAAGAACCCGTGGCTCTTTTTAATTGTTGGACTAATTGGGCCCATAGCTCGGTTTGGGCCCGGCTCAATCGGTTCAGTCTGTTCAGTCCAATTTTGGACCGTTTTTTTCGAAATTAGTGTCAAAATTCTCGTTTCGATGAGCTTTATCCTAATTTAATATTATTTTTGCATTTCTAATCTTTTTTATTAAAAACTAATTTACTGACTAATTATCCACTAATTTATCAGGATTTACACTTAATCATTCTCTTCGTATGACCAAAAAGACCCTTTATTGGTACTTCCGGTTACTTTTTACCCGAAAACTGACAAGAGGGTCCTTTCGATCACACGGAGAGAATGGATAAAGACCGTATTGTTATTTTCTAATGGTCAGGAGGCGCCAAGTCTTTTTCTAGATGGTTAGAGACCGGGTAGGGATTTTACTTAAAATTGAATACAAAGAAAATCAGTTGATTTTTTATTCAATTTCTTGATGCAACAAGAAAGAAATACCTCAATCTAATTTGTTCACTGGTTTGGAAATTAAATCGAAAAAACTCACTCAATTTTAGGTTAAATAAAGAAAACTCTAAATCCTCTGACATAAAATTCAAATTAGTTACTAAATAAACAAAATTAAAATACATAAAATTAAATTGAAATTAATTCATCATATTACGAACATTTGGATGAAGCAAATAATCACTTCTAAAAATCTAAAAAAAAAATTTAGTCTTTATGTATAACCCTACTATTAAAATTATGGTTGATGAATTTAATTCCACTAATAAAAAAGCAGTTTAATTTTTCTAGAAAAAGGTGTATGGAATAATAATCTTGAACTAATTTTTTTTTAGGTTCAACAATATAGAACATACATGTCGTTGTTAAAACCCTGAATCCAAGATATAATAATGCTTAATCAACCTAAATAATGATCACTTTTGTATTAAGTCTCGTTGTTAATGATCTCGTGCTATCTATTAAACTCAATGTTGTTTGCTCTCCGTCCACATGTAAAATATGGCAGAATGCATTAGATGCCAATCTTAAAATAATATTTTTTTATTATTTTCCAATTCATTTATGACTTTTTATTGTTAGTAGTATAAAATTTTGGTGGTCTATAATGACATAATTATTTTGGTGTAGTCTAATAATAAAAATCTCAGTTTTGGGCTTTAACTTTTATTATTTATGGACATACAGTTGAATTTTAAGTAAAATTTCTCTCCAGTCTCTAACCATTTAGAAAAGGACCTGTTAAGAGGGTCCTTTTAATCACACGGAGAGAATGGAGAAGGATCGTATTATTATTTTTTAATGGTCAAAAGGCGCCAGGTTTTTTTCATAAATGATTAGGGACCGAAAAATTTTACTCTGATAATAATAACACACAAGTCATGAAAAAATGGCAATAAATAATAGAATTATAGGAACATGTTGCCATGATCTTTAATACACTCTAATATTACTTTGAATTTACTTAATCTCAAGAGTTAAGACCAAGTCAATTTAATTTTTAATATTTAATAAAAAAAATTAAAAATATAAAAAAATACAAAAGAAATGAAGTTTTGGTAGAAAGAATATTTTATTACTTAAGTATTTATTATAAATGACTCACGCATCTAAACTCTAATTCACACCTTTATTTATAGTCGTTCACCTTTTTAATAGATAGTTAAAATTAAATATAATCAAGCATCTAGATTGATCATCTAGAACCTTCATTATAAATGTCTATTCTACCATATTTTTCTAATAATTTTAAATTATTCTATATTATTCTTCATACTTCTATACACATCCACATTCTTTTAGAATATTCTATGATCTTTTAGAATTTTCTAGAATCTTTTAAGATATTTTAAGACTTTCTAGAATATTTTAAAATATTTTAAAACTATTTAGAATATTTTTAAACATTCAAAAAAATTATTTAAATACTGTTAAATTTAAATTTTTAACATTTACTGTAACAATGTGATGAAGAAAAAATAATAAAAAAATATACGAATTCTTTTTAATATATAGTTAAATACTTATTTAGAATAGAGAAATCTTTAGGACTATTAAATTTTAGTATTTTTAGTAATTATTTTACTAGTATAAATATTAAATTATTTTTAATAAATAAATTTTATTAATTTATGTATATAAATTTTAAAAATATGAATATAAATTATATTAATTTATATGTGTAAAATTTTAATAAATATAAATATAAATTATATATTTTTTGTGTATAAAATATATATAAATATAAATATAAATTATTATTAATTAAAATACTGACAAAAAATAATAATATTTATTAATTATATAATATTATTATATAAAATAATGTGTCATTTTATTTTTAGTAACTTTTAAATTTGATTATACACTACTTGTATAATAAGTATCAAAGACGGTGGATCTGAAGTGGGAAGACAAGCAACCGGCATACACGGATGGTGGGCCCTCTGACATAAAATAGTACGGTGAAGATAATATTTTATAATTTATTTTATTTAATATTTATTAATTATCGTGATAATTAATAAATATTAAATAAAATAAGTTCGGACTATTTTTTTTTTCAACATTACTTTTTATAAAAATAGTTTTACACTCAAATCAACTTTTAATCTTAGAGTACACTCACACACACCGTACCGCATCTATACACAGATAAGAATTTTATCTATTATTTTATTATCGTCAAAATTTAAATTCGAATATAATATATTAAAAGACTAACTCAACCAAAATTTCAACTGCATCGAGGGGATTTAGCTGGGACACGATTTGAATTCTCCCAGGCTGGTTGTGGACCTGAGGATCTGTACTTAAGCCGAGGTGCAATCCCAGTTGGGTGGTTTGGGCCATTTCATAACACTATATAATTGTCCTAAATAATATAATTGTTTTTGAGACTTGTATGAAGGTGTGTCTAGCTACCGATGATAAATTCATTGAAGAAAGACCCAATTCAGCTTGTCTATTTTCACAAAAAGCAACTCGATCTTTGAAAAAAAAACCATTACGGTCTTTAACAATATTATTATTTTGAAAAAAAAGTTTCTGTAATTTGTAGTGGTGGTTTTAATCCTACAAATTATTAATAAATTTATTTTTAAAAATTTATTTGCCAACGAAAGCTGAGTGAAAAAGAATTATCAACGAAGTGGTATTGCAAGAAAAGAAAGGAATTAAAATACAAAGATTTTTTAAAAAGAAAAAATAGCATCACACAATAAATGAGAAAAAAAATAATTATGTTGATGATATTAGTGCTAGTATTAATGGTAGTAAAAAAGATAATGATAATAATAAAGTTTCATTGCTCAACAAACATAATAGAGGTAGAAGTTATAACGATAAAAAAAATGATAATAATACTAATAGTAAATAATCATATTGTTAAAAAGAATTTCGTCTGAGTTTAAAATTCTAAAAATTATAAATAAATTTACATAAAATTAATTTTTGTTATTATTTAATAAATTTTTTAATAGAAAAATCATATTATTCTAAAATAAAAAAATTAAAGATCTAAGTATCCTTTTTTTAAACACTTTATCCTTCATAAAAATAAAAAGAATTAGACTAAATCTTACTCAGAAATTTATATTATGTTAAAATAATAATTTTAGGAGTTAAAATATTCTTTTTTTAGTAAAAAATCATATTGTCTCTCGTATAAATTAAAAAAAAGACCGAATTAAATTTTTATTTTAAATTTAACAATGACTTACACTTGAATGCAATAACTTGAATGCAATAAGTTAAGTCGGCTGCTTTCGATATTTTTATCAGAATAACCATCACATGATGGATATTATTGCGATGAGAAAGTATAAGCAACTAATAGAGTATTTGTACAATGTGTACAATGGGGTTTAGGAATGTTCGATTTAATAGAATATCATATGTTTATTATCCCTGATATTCAGATGGTTATTCTGGATAGTATGAGTGTATTGTGTTTGAGAAATTAATAATATTTTACTTTGGATATTCATTTTTTAACTCATATTAAGTCAAACAAATAATCCATTGTATACATTATATAAATATTCTATTGAGTCTTTAGCGAAATTTTATTGCAATATTATTAGTGAAACTGCAATATCATGGAATTTATTATCGAAACCCTAGCTAGCTAGCTAGCTACTACTTGGCTACTTGGCTACTTGCATTGGCCACTGGTTTCAGTGGCAATAACGAGAGAGATCGATGAGATGGTGGATTCATTTGGGTTACTTGTTACTACCACAATTCAACTCTGCTTTCAGATGCATAAATACAAACAATACTTTTCTTGTATGTAGAACCAAAATTGTATGTATTAAGATATAAGATGTCCTAATAATAGCATTAATAATACATAAATGTTAGACTAACTATTTTTTTTCTAACAAAATTTAATTAGGTCAAATTTATGTACTCTAACTCTTTCTAGATTTAAATACGTTCTATTTTTTTCTTTATCTTTATTATTATCATTATCATCATCGTCTGATCTCTTATTTTTCTATCTTCTTTTTCTTTTTCTCCTTTTTTTCTATTTTATTTTTTGTTTCTCTCTCTCACAAAATAAAAAAACAAGAAGAAAAAAATATATACAACAAAAAAGAAAAAGACTAAGAGTAAAAAAAGAAAAAATGGTTTTTTATTTGGCCATCTTCTTTATTATCCTCCTCTCTTCTTCGTCATGCGATGACTTAGTCGCTCTTAGCATCATCGTCGCAAATGGTTACATGGTCTCGACTGATGGCTCGCTAGCTTTATTTTCGTCGTTCGTAAACGGTTGCTTGATCCTCTTCAAGCGCGTCCTCTCTCTCCTTGGAATCTCTACGGATCGTCACCGCCGTGAACTAATCCTCTTTTGAATTTATTCTCTATTCGAGATCACTTTGCCACCATAGTCCTTTCACACTTGTCGTGTCTCCGGTAAGCCATTCCTTCTTCAGTTTCACTTCCTAAGATTCTGAGCTGAGTTTGTGTACTAGATTCTGAGTTAAGATTGTGTTTTGAGTTTGGATTGTTGCTGATTTGGATAATGAGTTTGTATCTTTTGTTTAAGTTTTCTATTTTCGAATTTTCTGGGTTTTGGATTCTAAGTTTTTTATTGTTAAATACTTGATTATAATTCTTTATTGATATTTTTTGTGATTCTGAATTTTTGATTGTTGAATACTTAATTAGAAGTGTTTGTTGATGTTCTTTTGTAATTCTAAATTCTGTGTTTTGGATTCTAAATTTTTTATTATTAAATATTTGATTAGAAGTGTTTTGTTGATATTCTTTGTGATTTTGAATTTTGGGTTTTGGATTCTGAATATTTTTTATTATTGAATATTTGATTAGAAGTATTTGTTGCCGTTCTTTGTGATTCTGAATTCTGAGTTTTGGATTGAATTTGTGATTCTAAATTCTTTATTATTGGTATGATAGGATATAGATATTAATTAATAACCTATTAACATATTAAACCGGTCCAACCATGTTTTGATTCTGGTTGGACTATTGAACCAGTTACTTGATCGGTTTATTGATTGGTTCAATTTTCGCAACCTTGGCTCTAACACATCATTTAGTTAGAAATAACACTGAATTTTTTGGTAAATGACACAATAAATCTTTAAAGAACTACAAGTTTAGAACCTTCAGAATTTTTGGTTAAAATTTTTTTATATCATGGTTAAAAATTTTTGATACTGTTTTTATTTTTGACAACTTCTAATTGGTTAAGAAATTTAATATGTTACGGTTAAGAAATTTCGGTGCCACAATTAAAAAATTTTCTGCGTCATGATTAAAAACTTCCAATGTTATTTTTTCTCATAAATCCTGCACAATTTAAAAGTCTCTCTACTATCTTCTTCAACATCTTCTTCTTCTTTTTCTTCTTAATCTTATCCTTCTTGTTTCACATTCTCATAACTCTTCTTGTGTTATCTTGTCACAGATAAAAAATTTCAATATCAAAATTAAAATATTTTTTGTATCACACTTAAAAAGTTTCGGCATTATTTCTCTAATAAATTCTGTATGCACAATTCAAAGCTCTTCCTCCTCTATTATCATCTTTTTTTCTTCTTCATCTTCTCTTTTTTGTTTGGGTAATTCACCTAAATAAAACAAATGAACCAAATATTTATCCAAATACAACAATTGAAAACTAACTACTTACTTGTCCTATTTTTATTCTATGTAAACCGTGGAACCCCTTTCACTTTTTAACAAAATCATGTAAACCGTGGTATCTCTTCCACGATTTACAAAGAGAAATTTGTGAACTTCCACTGTTTATGAAGAGGTATATATACATAATCCACGAGACCGAATGACATATTATATTGTTGGGTGTTAGAGTTGTTGGAGGTGAGAGCATTTGGGAGAGAATCCGGAGGCATCGAGACTCTAGCATGGTAGGGTCATGGAAAACTAAGATCGTATGTACCGATTGAACGGTGTTGCTCACGTGGCTGAAAACATCAATCAAGAGATTAGTTTTTTATATGTTAAAATTTCATTAGTAAGGAGTTAAATTTTTTTTGTTAATTTATTTGTTAGAATGTTATGCATGCTTTGTGTAATTCGTAAATAATTTATAGTGTAGTGATTTGTACGTTAAATTTTGATTAGTATCGAATTAATTTTTTTATTAATGAACCATATTTTTTTAAAATTTGATTAGTGTTGAATTAATTTTTTCGTTAATGAACTGTATATTTTTAAAATTTGATTAGTGTCGAAATAATTTTTTCCCATATGTTGTAGCCGACTAGGTGTATTTGTAGTGTTAGGAGAAAACAGAATATGCTTCTACATAAACGGATCAGGCCGTACTTAGAAACTGCGGGTCTGTATCACTTGGCTAGACTGAACAGTCATTGGTTCTGGGTTGATGAGCCTCTGCTTAGCGCATTCATTGAGAGGTGGCGTCCTGAGATGCACACCTTCCTATATATCGTTTGGAGAATGTACGATCACTCTGCAAGATGTGGCGTATCTGCTATGTTTATCTGTTGATGGGGAGGCCGTTAATGGGTGCCTCACTGACTTTGAACAGTTCATGGACAATGGAAGACTAGCGTGGAAGTGGTTTTAGGAATTATTCGGCGAGCTACCGCCACCAAATAAAGTCAAGAAGATGACGGTTCACTTCACATGGTTCCATGAGAGGTTTCGGGTGCTCCCATTAGATACGAGTGAGGAGAGAGTGCGTGTATACGCACGTGCTTACATTATGATGTGCTGTCGACTCAGCTATTTGGGGACAAGAATGTGAACTGGGTTCACCTTCGATGGTTTCCATTTGTGGCGTCGATGGACGACTTGGAAAAATACAGCTGTGGATCAGCTACACTGGCCTAATCGTATAGATGTATGTGTCGGGTGACAAATAGAAATGTCATTAATTTGGTGGACCACTTTAGCTACTGCTGTCCTGGATTTTCTGGAGGTTTCCCACGCTGAGACCTAGTGGTTTTGACATGTTTGGATTTCCGCTAGCCTCTAGGTATGGATTAATGTTTTGTGAAACAGAAATGCCTATTTTGATATACTATCATTTTCTATCCAATGCTTACAACGAATATTGTAGATGGGCAACATATCTACCGACTTCCGATGCCAGGGAGCAAAGAGTGGTGTCAATTCGTCTTTCTTTAGACAGATTTCATGATTGAGACGTAAGTTGTGTTATTGCTGTTTATCGAATCCACATACTAGCCTTCTCAATCTCTATATATATGTGCTATTGCTTTCTGCTTTGTCATCCAAACCTTCCTGTAACTAGGCCTGAATCCATAATTTGCTTCTGTTGCTTCCTGCAACACCTTTATCGTAACCGCAGCATCCGGTCTAACCAACGGATAGAACCTCACACAGATAACGTGGTAATCAAGCTGTCAGTGGTCGCTCGAAATCGAGGTAGCCAAGCAAGTGTGTGAACCGTTATACCTTCTGACCTCCCAAGTGCCCTTTTGTGCACGATGCGAGATGCGAATCAATCAAATGCATCCTTTGTCGAACTCCTTGCATTTTCCATGATACTTCAGATGATCTGACTCTAAGACCCTGTACTCAATACCTCGACAGATGCTATAATCCTTCACATTCAAAATAGATTTATCTTTATTCTGGAATGATTGTCCAATTTAAAATTCTGTAGAAGAACCCCCAACGACAGCATCTCCGTCCGGCTGTTGCCCCATAGCCTCCAAGTTTAGAGTCGAAAAGTGCGGAGGGTACTGTTGTATGCCGGAACTTGATGGGTCATGCTGTGTACGTAGATTGGCACCTGTATCATCATCATTGTCCCCAATTATATCAACTCCTGGTCTAAATCATCCTCCTGCATTGCATTCTCAACTCGATCAGATTTCTCCAACCCTACAATATCAGGAATAATGCCAGGACCACTAGCCACCTCAACTGTCTGATGTTGGACTGAATGGTTCTTGAATGTTACAGAATCAACTGTATCCGTATGATCTAAATCAACTGCAAAGGAAGGAGATGCAACGGATGGACGAGCTAGTGCAACTGCAGCCATCAAACTAAAAGCACCGCCCATGGCAGTCGACTGAGGGTTTAGAGCTGATGCCCCAGAACTGTCGACACCAACTTTCAACTTCGCATACAACTTGTGTATTCTGATCTCTGAAAAACTCCTACAACAATGAAACAGAACCCGAAGATCTTCATTGGACGCTATCACAAACGTATCATACTTCACACCGGTTTGCACAACTGCGATTGTGATCTTATAAAATAACTTCTTCACCTACTTGCTCTCAAATACCCCAAGCTTCTGCAATATGCTATTCTTTAGATCTGACAGTGTATTCGATGAAGTGATAAATACACTCAAGTATTCTCTGTTATTGAACTTCACACTGTATCTCTTGCTTTTATGAATTTTTCCAAAGCAATGCACTAGCACTAGGAAACTCTCTTCCTCAATTGCCATTGTAAAAATAATACTCTTCTATACAATTGATTTTACCGAGTATATATAGAGTTTTTACTCCTCATAAACCGTGGAAGGGGTACCATGGTTTACATGTTTTTGTTAAAAAGTCGAAGGGACTCCATGGTTTACATAGAATAAAAATAGGATAAGTAAGTAATCAATTTTCAATTGTTACATTTAGATAAATATTTGATCCATTTGTTTTATTTAGGTGAATTGCTTTTTTATTTTATTTTCTTATAATCCTTCTTATTTTGCCCCTTTAATTAGAACAAAAAAAAAAAAAGAAATCAAATAAAGAATAAAAAGAAATAAAAAATGTTGCGATAATACCGAAGGAGCAGGAGGAGAAGAAATAAAATAAAAAAAGAAATATAAATAGATCATTGACCTTTTGGCCTATGGGTATTTAAGTCCTCAAATATTTGAAAATACATTTAAATCTCTAACATTTTCAAAATCTGGACACATTGATCCCTATTGCTCACTTGAGTTTGTTAAACCCAATGGAAAAAATTAAACGTGACTTTCATTGTATTGACCTGGCCGATACGGATATCCACGTGAAAGAGTTTTTAAAATGGAACAAATTAGAATCAGGAGTCGGTGTGTCCAAATTTTGAGAATGTCAGAGATTTAAATATATTTTCAAATTTTTAAAAACTTAAATGTTTGCACATAAAAAAGTCAGAAATTAAATATGCAGCAATAATAGCAACAATAAAAGAACAACAATAAAAAAAATGCGTGAAAAAAATATGCAAAAGAAGTGTGTGATTGAATAATATTGTATAAGATTTTTTTTATTTTCTAATTTTAGTGTGCTTAAACCTACAGTGTTTTTAGGTCGTTTGTTAGCTATTATTATTATTATTATTATTATTATTATTATTATTATTATTATTATTATTATTATTATTATTATAAAATACAATTTACTTTATATAATGAAATTTTATAAATGAATTAAAAGTTAAGAAAGTAATTATTGTTAGGATGTAAATACAGTCACGTTTTGTTTTTATGTTATTCACGAACTTTCTTGCACAAAAGATAAATTAAGAAAATAATTAAAATTTTTAAAGATATAAAAATATTTTATAAAATTATTTTTATAATTTTTTTAAATAATCTCTTTAAATATTTTTTTGTATCTTTTAGTTTTTTTATTGTTTTATTATTACCTTTTTTATTTCACTTATCATAATCACCTTGTTGAGTAGGACATAATTGATGAGGTGGACAAATGATCTCTCTTAAGATTCATCACACCGTATAAAGTCATCCTAGCCATCAAAATTAAGTAATCAAAATCTTCATATATAAGTTTTGATAACTTAATTTTTTTTCATTTTTTTATTTGATAGTAAAAGAAATAATGAATACGACAAGAAAGCTCACTTAAAATTGAAATGGCCGTATAGGAGAATTGATCCAACATTCCTTATGTTTACTGCTTTATTCTCCGAATCAATGTAAATCCCTCCTTCCCTTAGCTTAATTTTTAATCAAATTATGGCATAAAACCTAACAATCAATAAGTAAATAAACCATTCCCCTTTTTCTTCCTTTAATCTTATTCCTTTCTATCATCACAAAATTCCTCACCGTTCGTTTCATGTCCCTAGTTTTGGAAAACTCTAGTTAATTTTGTTAGGTTTAGTTACTCGGTTGATTTTTATAGTTTTATTAAATTTATAATTAAATTTTTATATATACTTTTAATTGAATTTTTATATTATTTTTAATTTTATAATTAAATTTTTATTAGTGTAATTAAAATTATTATAGTTAACAAAATACTTTTTTATAAATTAAAAATATCTACAATTAAGATTTAATTATATCTTTGATCACATATTTTTTAGAAGAATATTCTGTTAATTTTAATATTTTTGATACGAAACAGACCTAATAATTACAAAATTAAAAATAGTGTAAGAACCCAATTGAAAAAAAAAGTATAGGAATCTAATTAAAAATTTGATAAAACTATAGAGATTAACAAAATAATTAACCATTTTATTATTATTAAGTAGAGAAAAAATATTACATAACATATATATGTGAAAAATATTAATTTTGCTACACATCTAAGTGTTTTTATCAATCAATTTCAATCAAGATAGTTCAAAGTTCAAACACAATAAAAACTACTCACACAACGTGGCCGCGTGAATCACACACTTCTTCGCATTTATTTTTGTTCTTTGCATGTTTTCTTCTCGTCATCGTTCTTTTTTCTATTGTTGTTGTTGCATTTTTTTATTTCTTCTTTTGTTATTTCTTCCGGTGGTTATTGCAATATTTTTTATTTTATTTTTTTTATTCTTGTTAAGAGGATAAAATAAGAAGAGTTATGAAAAGGAAAAACAAAAAGAAAAAGATGAAAAAAAGAAGAATATGATGATGGAGAAAAAGAGAATGAGGAGAGAAGATTTTGACTTGTGCAAAATTTATCAAAAAAATAGCACTAAATTTTTTTAACCATGACATATAAATATTAATTTTGACACTGAAATTTATTAACCGTAACACAAGTTCTTATTAAGAGAGTGAAATAAGAAGAATTATGAGAATGTTAAGGAGGAGGAGGAGGAGGTGGTGGTAGTGGAAGACAAAACTGGTTTTGAATGTTTAGAAAATAGCACCAAATTTTTTTAACTATGACATATAAATATTAATTTTGACTCTGAAATTTATTAACCGTAACATAAATTCTTGTTAAGAGAGTGAAATAAGAAGAATGATGAGAATGTTAAGGAGGAGGAGGAGGAGGAGGAGGAGGAGGAGGAGGAGGAGGAGGAGGAGGAGGAGGAGGAGGAGGAGGAGGAGGAGGAGGAGGAGGAGGAGGAGGAGGAGGAGGAGGAGGAGGAGGAGGAGGAGGAGGAGGAGGAGGAGGAGGAGGAGGAAGACAAAACTGGTTTTAAATGTTTAAAATTTATTAGAAGAATTGTACCGAATTTTTTTAATTATGACATGGGAAATTTCTTAATTTTAACACCGAATTTTCTTAACTGTAACATAGAAAATTTCTTAAGTAATTTTTATTATCATTGAATTAATTGAGTAGTATTAAACTCATATATAAGAGGTCTAGTAATTTTTTTATTATCAACTAACAAAATACATTTGAATTATTTTGTTGGTTGAGTGAGTTAAGATTTTGAATTTGTAGTTCTTTAAAGATTTTTTGAGTCATTTATCGAAAATTCTGGTGTCATTTTTAACTGATTTCTTGTGTCATTAACAAAAAATTCATGTGTTACTTTTGCTATCATTAAACTAATCGTGTGATATTAAACTAAGAAGAAGATTATGATAATAATGACGATGATGATGATAATGAAGGAGGAAAAAGAGGAAAAAGAAAGAAAAGAATAATTTAAAGAAGAAATTAAAGAAGAAGATGGAAGAGAACGAGGTGGAAGAAGAAGAAAAAGTAAGAGGTTGAAGAGGAAGAGATGATGGCGATGTTAATGATAATCAAGATGAAAAAAGAGGAGGAGAAGGAGAAAGAAAAAGAAGAAGAAGAAGAAGAAGAAGAAAAAGAATTAGAATGAAAATATAAAAAATACGCGTATGTAAATTTAACTTCCAATTCGGTAAGTCAAGAACTAATTTATCGTGATTATGAGCTCCATTTAAGGGTTTAATGTTGGCTAATGAATTGCTGGTTTGTTGTATTCACAATGCGAGATTTAAATTTTAGACACTTACTTAAACAGATTAGTAAGTTAACTATTAGATCGACCCAACTTGATTATAAATTTAGCTTTTGTTGACCTTGGTTAAAGAAAAAGTTGAGTTGTTTAGCATTTCTAAAAAAAATATTCCATATAATTTTATATATTAACAATCTTTAGTAGTGAAGTTATTGTTCACGTAAGTCACCAACCTTTTAGGAAATTAATAATAATAATTAACGAAAAAAGTTACTACTAAATCTCCTTAGTCCTTATTATTATAAAAGAATTAAATATTATTATTTCCTAACAATCTTTAATTACCTTATAAAACTGAAAACTCTCGTGCTTCAATTTATACTTTATCGCATTACAAAATGTCCAATAAATTGTTCTGCATTTTAATCGTATTTCAAGTTTTCAACTCCATTGTTCTTTCATTACAAAGAATTGTTCAAAGATAATAATATTTCACATCAAAGTTATATTTTTTGTTTCTTACATACAAGTTCCTTGACAAATTGGGGATTAAATTAACATTTACATAGACAATATAATTTTATTGATTCACTCGTTATTTAATTGTTCTCCTTGCCAAGTTGATTAGTGAAATGTGATGACAAATGTTTATGGATCACTAGCTACCAGCAAAACGACAGATAATGTAGCAACTTTTAAAGATTTAATAGGGGTTTCAAATCGTCACAAAAAAAAAATGGTGTTTAATGAAGCGCCATCTTTTAAGGTGCCAAAAAACAATTTTGTAGCGATTTTCAGCATATAATTGTTGTTAAGCAGGTAATTAATCTGCAACAATTTATAATCGTCACTATTTTTTTTACTAGTTTTAAAAAATAAAATTATTGTAGATTGTAGTTTTATTTTTTAAATTACTGCTGTTTAAATCGTTGTAATTTTTCTACGAGATTTAAAAAAAAAATCACTACAAAAAATTACTAAAATAGCAATCGATTTAGTAACCGATTCTTGAAATATGAACCACATTTTAATCAATATCACACATTATTAAGATGAACATTAACCATAACTGTATGCAACTATAATCAGGGTCAGAGTCATTATTTGTACCTTCATTTGATAGTGTTCTTGACTCAACTGCATAGATTCTCGAAATGTATTAATCAGAAACATAATAACAAAAATCTAATAATCACATAAAAATCAAGATTCAAATGAAAAAATTGGCGTACCTAAAATCTGAATGAGAAGTCCTGTAAAGCAGCAAAATAAAGAGGGGTCACTCCACTTCCACCCTAATTTGTGAAAACAAATTGTTTTTTCTCCTCATTATCTCAGCAATTTGCACATTCCCAATTGTTGCAGCAAAGCAAAAGGCAGTGTTGCCTTTATTGTCCTGCAATTCAAGATCACCAGGTTGCATTAGTTGCACTAGCTCCTTCACAAGGAGAAAAGGACACTAGAATTGATGCTCGATTCCTCAAGGAGAAATTGAAGTACCTAAAATCTGACCTAATATGTACATGAATTAGAAACGAAAACCAGAAATGAAAAAATGCATAATGTAAATAATTTGAAAAGAGCGCCAAAAGCAAATAACAACGAAAATAGTACAAAATAAAAAATTATATACCTGTCATCTTCATTAGAGAATTCGGACGATGAGTAACAGTGGATCTAGACGGCAATGCAATGATCTGTGACAAAGCTAAAAATTTGAAATTAAAGCACATAATAGACAAAAAGACAGAGAAATAGATAAGCAACAACAAGTTAGAGAGGCTTAATTAATATCCTAATAGATAAAACCAAATCAAAATCAAAATCAAAATAGTGAAAAATTTTCTTGAATTATAGTGAAAAATCAAAATCAGAGATATGAAGATAAAGTACCTTGACTGAAGAAGAAAATCTTCTTAACTAGAAGACTGCTGTTGTTACCGGAAAAAAAGTTACCATAGGAGGCGGCGCTGAGAAAAGAACGACGCGATGCGAGCAACGACAGATCTGGATGGGGATGCGACGATCTGTGACAATGGCTGAACAAGCAGAAGAAGAACACAGCGAGGGGGCAGATGATGATGAAGACTCGAGGAGACGAGATGGCACCAACGAGAATGGCGTCAACAAGAACGACGCCGACCAGGACTTGCCAGAGAGTGAAGGAGGCGACGAGAAGGACACTGTGTGAGGAGAGAGCTCAATATAAATTAGGGTTCAAAAGTTATGTTTTTTTTTTTAATTTATTTTAAAATTTAATTTATTTAATATATTGATTAATCAACAACAAAAAATAGTGACCGATTTAGCAACCAATTAATTTATAACTTATTTTGTAGTGGTCGCAAATTCGGTCGCTAAGAATTACAATAGCGACCAATTTAGTGGCCAATTGCTCTAACCCCATATTTTATAGTTGGAGGCTAAAATCGGTTATATTATCCCTTAGTAACTGATTTAGCAACTAAATATCGGTTGCTAATTCGGTAGCTAAATTATAAAATAACAACCGATTTAACGACCAACTACTTTAAAAGCAGCATTTTAAAATTGGTCGCTAAATTAGTTTCTATTTTAACACTTAGCAACTGGTCTAGTGACTAACTTCTTAGCGACCAACAATTATTAAGCTTGTTTTTATATTGGTCACAAAATCAATCGCTAAATTAAATATAGCGATCGATTTAGTTACCAACGGACATGAAAAGCCTTTGTTGTTTTGGTTGCTAATTCGGTCACTAAATTAAAAAATAGCGACTAATTTTATTGACCATGATCAATTTTAGTGACCAAGAGTGGGTAGTTACTAAATTGGTCGCTAATTAAAATTTAGCGACCGATTTAGCAACTAATTTTTTCTTTTCCTAAAATATTTTTATTAGTCGCAAAATCGGTCGTTAATAACAACCAATTTTATTGGTCGTTAAAATCGGTCGCTATTTTTGTAAAGAAATAAATCCCGCAGTTTTTTTTACAATTTTTTCTTTGACATCGTCATTGATTAAACTTGACATATTTGTATAAGAAAACACTATATAAGCAATACTAAATTTAGGCTCATTTTTTTGGTTATGGAAGCCATGTATATGTTGTGCTTGGTAATGGATTCTGGGGGTGCTAAACAAATGTGTGGGTAGCTTTTTCTGAGTTACAGTGTGAAGAACTCAGACTATGCGAGTTTTTTGGTTAAAAAATTGGATGAGAAAATCGGAGGGTCCGATTTAAAAGGAGGCAAAATTTTAATTTTGGAGCAAGCTAATTGGACCGTCCGTGTTGTATATATATTTAATATTTTTAATAATGGAAAAATCAAATCACACTGTCCGAGTTGATTATTATAATTTTTTTTAATGAACTGAAACTAATCGCTGGATACGATATATATATATATATATAGTGTGTAACTCGTAAACAAGATATCAGATCTCGTGTTCTTCTTCTTGTTTGGCTTCTTCTTCAGCTTTCTTCTACTCCTGACAAAGTGCGGCATGGATGCCTCGCGTCCAAGGAATACCTACCCGCCATGAACTCAGGCTGATGGTTATATTGTGATTGTCCTGCATCTGCAGCCATGAACCCAAGCAACTGACTAAAAGAAGCTCATTTCCCTGAATCTGACTGTGGCATACCCCAATACTACTGGTGTATTGGACATGGGATAAACTATATTTGAGGTACATATTGCCTTGAGGACTGAGGTTGTTCTTGTGGATATGGATTTGGAGGTAGAGGTGGCGGTGACTATGACTTCTGCTCTTAATTGTCATCATCCATAACCTGATTACCCTCATCATTCTCTTGAACCATAAGATCTAACAAGTTCAAATGGCCCCAATATTTTGTACGGTACCAGTACATGTAAGTATCTAAGGGATGCTGTGAAAGCATGGGAAGCTCAGTAAGAACGTTATTATACTTGTTTATCCACTACATCACCCAAAATGAATGAGTTGTGGCCGTGGCCCAGTTAAGATCCTTAGGACCAGTCAGGACTTCTCCATGTGCCTTGTCCAGATTTCATTCCTGATGAGGAATTTTCTAGACAAAACCAAACTGTCGCCTATACCTATTGGTTGCATGCCACTCAATGTATTCAAAAGACATCAATGGTACCGTAGCGCTCCACACAACTGAGTGCATGTAGATGTCTACAAGAATTATGTCCGAATCCACGCGATCCACAGCATAAGCAACCCCACACAAACTGGAAAAAAATAAAGAAAACTCATTATTACAATCCACATAACAATAACAATAACACTAACACTAAACGCGAAACGAATACTTCTTTAATGAAAACACATCTGGCCTTCCTGAAAATCATCGAAGGCCTTCCTAAAGTGAGCAAGTGTAAGATATCCATAGCGTCGGTCTCCACGCTCCCAGTTATGCCACCTAATATGACTTATTTTATTAACACAATTGGATTCTAAATATGAAGATACGAGATAAATGTAAGATAATATTACCTATTTGCGAGTGGAAAACTGTGGGGTTCTCTAGGAACTGGCAGTAGATATGGCAGGCGGATCCAAGCCCGATCGAACAGAAGTGTTAGTGGACCATCGATTTTCTTACAGTCAAAACGAGATGTCCTACATAACGCCTTGTAGAGGTGTGCTAGGAATGTCGATCCTCAACTGTACTGTCCAATACTGCCAAAATCACGAAGTAAAGGCAGAAACTTCCAGTGCACAGATGCCCCAGACTTGCCCCCAAACAAGATCGTTCCGATCAACAACATAATGTGGCACTTAACGTACCTCTGTATACTATTTTCATCCCGAAGCCACGTCAGTTTTATGCAGCTTCCTCTACAGTCCGACTTTTTCGGTGCAACTCTAAATTGGTGTAAATAATCCATCTCTAAGACTTCAAAAATACTCATAGTCATCCCTGTGACTGGAAGACCGTCCATCGAAAGACCAAGAATTATAACCACATCTTCAAGCGTCACAACACATTCACCAATCGGAAGGTGAAAGGTATGTGTGTCTGGGTGCCACCTTTCGACTAGAGCATTTACTAGTGCTTTCTGACATTGGACTACCCCAATTTGGGACACATGATAAAAACCAGTAAATCATAAATGCTCCTCCACCCTATCATTGTACCGATCCGGAGGGACTGAGTGATCACATGTCAACATCCGTAAACTCTACAAAAACATAACAAATTATTAGTCAGTTCATTAACAATTACTAACTCAACCTACCAATTAATTAACTCTCATTATTAAAAAATTTGCACAACTAACTCAACAACACATATTAATTGAAACCACACAACTATCATAGATTATTTTACTAAATCCAACTAAAACAAATAATTTTAACTTCTAAATTTAATTAATAATCCTAAAAGTTATTTCTAACTTACTATTAATAATAATAATTAATAGATAATTCCAATTCTTATTAAACTAATAATGTTCCTCTTTAATATTAAGACCTCAACTCAACTACAATAACATATTTATGTCAACTAAAAAGCTAACAATAACCAAATTAATATTACCAAAAAAACAAACCCACTATATTTAACTATATTTAACGAAACCGAATCATCAATCAAAATTCTCAACATTATTACAAGATCTAGATTAGTTTATTGACGGTTACAAAAAATTGTTATAATATCTAAAATTATAATTTTTAAAATTAATTATAAAAGTTAATTAAATCATTATAATGTCTAAAATTATTATAAAAAATTCTAACAATGTATTTTTTACTAATCTATTATATTAGTGTAACTCAAATATTATCATTCATTCAAATATTTTCTAACTACATTTAAATACATATATTTCTAACTATTATTTAAACATATATTCCTAAATTTTTATCAATAATAATAATAATCATTCTGTCTATATTCCTAAATTCAATTTCTAACAACAATAATAATAATTAACTTCCTAACAATAATAATTATAATTCTAAAATATAAAAAAAATTCAATAAAAATTTACATAATCAGAATGACAGAAATATTATATAATATGAAATTCAGGACGATCAACCTCTCTAAATTTTTGTTTCTTTGGCATTTTAATTTTTTTTCCAGCATGTGGAGCAAGAAGAAGTGGAGAAACGAAAAAGAAAGAATGGCTGCTCTTTGATATGAAGGTGAAAATGATATCAAATGGTGGGTGTGGGTTTAGTACGGGACTATGTTGGGATTAAGAACACCGTTGTGGGGAGCTACATTTGCGCAACACGTGGCGGGGGATCACTACTCGGACCGTCTTTTTTGTCCCTTACAACTCAGACCGTCCAATAAGCCAGCCACTTTTTGCATCGTCCGATTTCTTTCAATCTAACACTACACACATGTAAAGCATCCGTATTCTTCATAACCATGTCCTACCTATTGTTGTCTCCATATTAAAATTAAAAAGTGCTAAATTTACAAGTAATTCTAAAATGTTAATCATTATCATTAATCATACCAACACTTATTTGTATAATATTTACTTTAAAAATTATAAATAGATATAGAATAATGTGCGATAGATATGGAATTTTGAGTTCCAAAGTTTATTTTTAATGGATATCGAATAATGTGTAATAAATTCGCCGTGAGCAACTTAAAAATAGCAAAGTATATAACTATAATCGGTAATCAAGATTTGTGGTATCCAGTAGTAGTTGCCTCACTAAGCTAAGCATCGCGCGAAAGAGATAAGGGTAAGGTATCACATGGCTATTATATTTTAGGTTCCTCCAGCTAATAGCTAATTATTACTTTATTAGCAGTATTATATTGCCGTTATGCCTGTCTTACTTTCTTGATAAATATTGTTAGAATAATAGATAATGCTATATTACTAGTATCGTTTTATCCCCACTCGCAACACCTTCAAAATAAAAATTGAACGGTCTATATGAATATTACTTTCATTTCATTTATATTTAATTATTTTATTGAATTTATAGTTTTATTAAAATTTTAATTAGGTATTTATATTTTTTAATTAAATTTTTAAATTATTTTTAATTTTATAATTATGTCATTTTTATATTAAAAATATTAAAATTAACAAAATATTTTTTTAAAATATATAGAGTAAAAAATCAAATTAAATTTTAATTTTAAATACTTTCAATGTGCAAAAAAAAATATTCTATTAACTCGCTCTAATATTTTTATATTAAAAAAATTCAATTATAAAACTAAAAACAATCAAAAAATAAAAAAGAATATAAAAATATGAAATCCTAATTTCAAACTTAATAAAATTAGAATTCCGCTAGAGAGACAATGAGATATTTATATAATGGTTACATGGATTATTTATTTGGCACAATATAAATTAAAAAACAAATTAACTCTCATTTATCCTAATTTCAGATGGCCTTCAGTTTTAATTTACCCTACCACCAATTTATCCCCTAATTCCAATTTTTTCCCATTAACCCTTTTGCTCTCACAGTTACCCTTCCCCCTAAAACCTCTCCCATTCGCTTCGCAGAACCCGCACGCCGTCCCGCGGTGTACGCTGAAACCTGCATCCACGCCTGACAGACCTGCATCGCCCACTCTTCTTCGCGAGCATCCTCTCGCACTGGCTGCAACTCCTTCTCACTAGTGACGGACCTAGAAAATTTTAGAAGTGAGGGCAAAAATATATATATATATATATATATATTAAATAAGTTTTGTTAAATATTATTAATTATACGGAAATATAAAAATTAGAAAGAGTTAGAGAATACTTTTATTCTTAAAATACTATTCATTATATATAATTTATAAAAAAATATTTTTTTATTTCTAAAACTTAAAATTAAAATATTTTTATTAAACTATAGATAACTTATTATTCTAACTAATTTTTTTATACACATTTAATAAAAAAAGACTGAATTAAGTCAATTAACTGGCATATTAATGTTTAATGATACATTAGTATTTATAATTTGAAATTAGAATTATATATAAATACTAGAAAAATTAAATCTTTATATAAAAAGTATGTTTATATAAAATAATAGAAACATAATTTATAATTTTTTTTATTTCTTTTTAAAATAATTAAATTTGTTATATATTTTTTAATTTAATTTTGATATAATGTTAGATGAAAGATTTCATACATCTGTTTAGTTATATATTGTAATTAAAATATTTTTTATCATTATTTTTAAAAATAAAAAATATTTTAAATTGGTAAATTAATCAGTTTATTTTAAAATTTTATATGCAACATAGGTATATATAATAGAACAAAAGATAAAAAAATAAGTAATAAGGATGAATAGATCGAGAATAAAATAAAATATATAAAGTCACAAAAAAAATAAAATATTAAATTAATACCTAAACTATAATTGTTTGAATTAAAAATTATAATTAAAAATATAAAAAAGAGAAATAATAAAACTGAAAGATACATAAAGTCATGGAGAGCTATATAAAAAAATTGGAGAATTTAAAATTTATTTTTTGATGAAAAGAAGATTACCACTAAATAAGGAATAGAAAAAGAAGGTTGAAAATATAAAAATAAGAAAAGGATTTAAGAGAATAAAGGAGTAACGGTACAATAATTAAATTTGATTAGGTTAAATAATAATCAAAATGATAGAAAAATAAAAAAATAAATTTAAAACTTTAGCTAATTGAATTTATTTTATTTGTAGTGGGGTTATTTAAAATTTAAAGTGGGGACATATTATATATAACTATATTTTTAAAACAAAAATTAATAACACCGTGGGGGAAAGTGCCCCCTCATTGCTGTGCTTAGGTCCGTCCTTTCTTCTCACCATCGCTGCTGCACATCCCACCGTGATTGCAGCCCAGCCTCTGCGCGCAACTCCTCCGACCCGAACTGCAGCCCAGTCTCCGCGCGCCTACCCCCTTGCGGGAAGGAACTGCTTTGCAACGAACACGGCTGAACATTCGACCGTGACCTGGTTGAATCATCATGGCGGATGCGAATTGTAGCACCGAACTTCTTCGCGCCCAAAATCAACCATCCACGCGTACAATAATTGTGAACATCCAATTATATGTAAACAAGAACATCTGACATTTGTGCGTAAAGATAATAATGTAATCAATAAGTGGTATTATATACGCAGAATGACCATCTATTTTGTTTAATAAATTAACCATCCAAATACATACTGAAATGAACATCTGGTTGCTAGTTGGAGTCGCTGCGATGGTGCGGTGCAGCGAGAATAACTCACACGATTGGAAGGTAATGGTGGAGGGTGACCTCAGCGCACAGCGGGCTTATGGCGGTGAGAAAAGTGCTGGTTGGAGTCGCTGTCAAGATGCGGTGCGGCGAGAACAATGCACATGACCGGAAGGTAATGGTGGAGGGTGACCTCTGAGTACGGCAGGGAAAACCGAGGAGAAAGAGAGAGAGAGGGTACGATCGTATAGAGAGAGAGTCTGTGTGTTGATGTAACTAATTGCAATCTTAGTTTGTTTTAAATTTGAAATTAAAAACTATTTAAAATTAATTAATTGACTATGATTTAATTTTTATTACAATTTAATCCTCATTGTATATATTGTACAATACATATATTAGCTTTTCATACTTTCTCGTAAAATTATAAGAATTAATAGAAGAATTAAACTTTTAATTTATACAACAAAAAGTTGAAGTTGCTTCCTATACAATTGAAAGCCAGCTTTAATATGGTCTCCCTGGGTTTTGCATTGTGAAATAAGGAGTGTTAGGAGTCAGTAAATTTATAACTATTAATTAGCCATCATTAATATTTTTAATGGTGTGAAATTATATTTAATGATATAAAAATACTCACTTTTCTTTTAATAGTTAAGTACTGGCCAAATTTTAATAAAAGTGCTAGTCCCCTAAATTTCTCTTGTGAAATTATCAATGCTTGTATTACTAGTAGTTATATATAGCGACTGATCTAAATATCAATTATTATTTTTTTCATAAAAAATATAACCGATCACAAAATTAGCTTGAAGAATTGCTTTGGTACTAGAAGTCAAGAGATCAATAGATTTGGTATGGTGATAGAAATACTAGTTTTTTTCATATGCAAATTATCCTTAGAAGAAAATCTAACAAGATTTATAGGTTGCTGGTCAGTGATGAGTCCTGGTCTGATGATCCGAAAGTTTCGTAAAGAGAGGTTGTTTATTTCTTTAAAAATATTTTTTGCTCTACTGAGCCTGTTGAGGTTAATTGCATGGGAAAAATTCATATGCCATCTCTTAATCAAGATGCTTGTGATAATTTATCTAAATCAGTAACAATGTTAGAGATTAAAGAAGCTCTGGATAATATGAACTTGTTCAAAGCTCTTGGGCTAGATGATTTTCAAATTTTTTTTTCTTTAAGGAATATTGGGATGTGGTGGGTCATGAGGTGTGGCATACTGTTCAAAAAGCATTCTTAGGAGAGACGTTAAACCATTCTTTGTTAAAAACTTTTATTGTTCTTATCCCTAAGTGCGACCCTCTAACTAGATTGAAGGATTTTCGGCCAATAAACCTTTGTAATGTAATTTATAAGCTAGTGAATAAAGTGCTGGTTAATAGATTACAACCATTTTTAGATGAGATTGTTAACCCAACTCAGGGAGGGTTTATTCATGATAGAGGAGTGCCTGATAATATTATTGTCGCCCAAGAAGTTCTTCACTTTCTTAAGCGGACAAAGTCTAAAAAAGGAGCTATGGCTTTTAAGATTGATTTAGAAAAAGGCTTATGATAGAGTTGATTGGAATTTTCTTGAGCACACTATTGAATCTTTTGGCTTTCCTTCTCTAATTATTCGCCTTGTAATGAATTGTGTTAGGCCTCAAATCTTTCCATCTTTTGGAATTGGAATAGATTGGACAGCTTCCAAACTCGCAGAGGGCTCAGGCAAGGATATCCAATTTCTTCTTATTTATTTGTTTTGTGCATGGGGAGATTGGCGTGCTTCATTTCTAAACAAGTTAACGAGGGTATTTGGAATGGTATGGCTATTTCTAGAGGGGGACATAGAGTTTCTCACTTGATGTTTGCAGATGACCTCCTCCTTTTTTGTAAAGCAAAGAAAAATCAAGTTCAGAATGTTGTGCACATCTTGGAGTTGTTCTGTAAAACTTCAGGTATGAAGGTTAACATTGAAAAATCTAAAGTTATTTGTTCTAGAAATATCACTAATAGAAGAAAGGAAATGTTATCTGATGTTTCTCATATTCTTTTTATTAGTGACCTAGACAAATACTTGGGGGTGAACCTTAATCATCCTCGAGCTGCTATGTCTATTTTTTCGGACTCTTTAGAGATGATCAAGAATAGACTGGCTAGTTGAAAATGTTGGCTCCTTAACAGAGCAAACAGGCTTAGCTTAATTAAATCTGTTGCATCTTCTCTTCCTATTTATCAGATGCAAGTGGCTTTTTTTCCTACTTCGGTTTGTCAAAAGATTGATTTTGTGCTTTGACAATTCTTGTGGAAGGAAAAGGTGGGGGAGCGTTGCTTAAATTTGGTCAAGTGGAGCAAAGTTGTCACTCCCAGAAAATATGAAGGCTTGGGAATTAGAGATACCCAATATGTAAATTTTGCTTTATTAGGAAAGCTTGTTTGGCAATTACTGCATAATAAAGATAAGTTTTGGTAAGAATTATGTTGACAAAATATTTACCTGAGAGTTCTTGTTTTTCACCCAATTTTTCTAATAATGTTTTAAGCACTTGACGAGCGATTTATAAGACAATAGAAAAGTTTCGTGATGATTTTGATTGGTGTACAGACAGGATGTCTCAATCCTTTTGGTATCATGCTTGGCGACCATGTGGAACGCTAGCTCCTTTGGTTCCTTTTGTGCACATTTCTGATTCTCACTTGAAGCTAGAAGATGTCTAGCACCATTGACATTGGCAGTGGGATATTCTTTGCACAATGATTTCAGAAGAAGTTAAACTTGATTTGATGCTCTTATCCTATCAAGTAGGCAGGAGATAAAATAGGTTGGTTTTGGACAAACTCAAATACTTTCACCTACTCGACTAAAAGTTGGTATGAATGGCTATTGAAGAAGAAATTTGGCTGGAATGATAATGAAAATTGGCTTTGACTTTGGTGCTTGAGAATACCGGAGAAGATAAAGTGTCTGCTCTGACTTTGCCTCAACAACGAAGTTCTCACATCTAATTACCGGTTTCAAAGAGGTCTTGCTACTTCTGATTTTTTTCAGAGATGTTATCTTGCTCTAGAGGATATTAACCATTGCTTTAGGACTTGCCAAAAAGCTCGTCAGATTTGGATTAGCTTAAACTTGGGAATGACCGTTGAGGACTCTAGTTTCAATTTTGTGTCTTGGATTCGTTCTAACCTCATCAAAAATGAGTTTCTCTTTGCAGCGGCCTTTTGGTGGATTTGGAGGGATAGGAACAATGACATCTTCCATCAAGATGATCCATGGAGTAAGGAGAAAATTGTTCACTTAGTTAAACATACTGCTCGAGATTTCTCTAATGTTGTTACCACCCAAAAACATATTATTCCTTTCTCTTTGCAATATAATTGGGAACCATCTCCAATAAATGTCTGTAAAGTAAACTGCGATGCAAACGTTTTTGAAAATGAGCAATTAACTGGCTTTGGATGTATTATTAGAGACAGCATGGGAATTTGGATAAAAGGTTGTTCTGCCACTATACCTCTTTCTAGTGTTCTCTGTTGTGAGTTTCATGCTATTTGAAGAGGGCTTTTTATGCCTTGGGATTGCAAGTACAAAAAGGTCATATGTGAAACTGATAATCTTGATGCGTTTCTTTTTGTTTCGCGAGGCACAAGCAACCAGCATGATTATGAATGACTTTGATCTGCTTGACAAAATCAAAGAAATGCTCCAACGTAGTTAGACAGCTACTTTAGTGTTCATCCAGCGCACAGCAAACAGAGCGACTGATTTAATGGCTAAGACTGCTGCTTTAAACAAGCAGGTGTACTTAGAGTGGTTACTGCTCCCTAATAATTTAGACGTTATTATTAAAGAGGAATGCTACTCTTTCGTTTATGTCTTTTTTTGTTGTGGGTTATATTCAGTAAAAAAAATAGCTGCAATGAGAGATTGATTTGTTATATGTAGTGACTGATTTAACAATTATTTTTTTTCTTTTCAAAAAACAGTCCAACCGATCACAAAATTAGCTGCTGTGAGGGATCGATTTAGTTACTCGCTAAATTGGTTCGCTATTTCAAACTGTGCTTTTTTACACGTAGATATACATGCTTGGAAAACATATATCCCATTTCCAAAAATTAAAAGATGCTGAATAATACGTGCAAATATATATAGTATCATACTTTTAATTTGTTCATCTCATGTCATTATAGTACATACTTTCATTTTGGCCGCTTTTATACTGGGGACAGTCACATGGACTAGGTCTCTATTGTCTCCGAGGGAAAAATCTTTCAATCTATTGTTGAGCCAAGTCGGCAAGTCCCTTGTGATGATTCTCTAAGTCACATGGGATTAAACAAGTAACCATGCACGCATGCTTGCTTTCAAGTTTGCCCCCTCCATCCATAGTTTTCAGAGCGAGTTAGAGACCCGAATAACTTTTTTGTATGTAAAAGAATTGTGGCCAAAAAGCAATTCCAAAAGTTGATGTGTGCCTTGCCTCCCCAACTTGAATGCAAATTTCTCCAAATGGATATATTGGGAATTAAATTTGTCATCAAAGACTTGTTTTTGTGTCACCTTATCATCATATGCCCTATGTCATGGTGACCATATATATATATATATATATATATATATATATATATATATATATATATATATATATATATATGTGGTCAATTCTACTAAACCCTCTCTAAAATAACATGTAATTTATCCTTTCCATTCCTCCATTTTTTCTCCATCACGTAGCTTCCGTCATTCCAAGCATCGCCGTCGCTGCCGTGGTGACAAGAAGCGCCGACGTCGTCATCTACTGCCCTCTCACAATCTCTTTTTCTTTTTCTTTTAACGACGTCGTTGAATTTCTGTCGTTAGTAACTTTGCCGTCCTATTCAATATAGCCAACGCCGACGTCATCGCTATTTCCTATTCTCTCACTCAATCCCTCTTTCTATCGTGAATCACTCTTTACTAACATAAGTAATGTTTAGTTTGGTTATTAAATTTTTTTATTAAAACAAATATTTATTTAATTACACGATAAAACATATATTCACATGTAAAATATAATATAATAAAATAAATCTATTTAGAATAGTTAAAAATATAATTAAAATCAGTAACATACAAATATAATAGTAAAATTTATAATCTAAACAAGTAAACATATCTTTTATCATACATAAATTATTTTAAAAAAGAATAAATTGTTAAAAATTAATAACACAAGTTTAAAATGATAAAATTAACTTTTTTACAAGTATTTTTTATAGTATTTTTATTTTTTAATTTTTAATTTATTCGTACTTTATTATTTAATTAATGATTAAACAAATTATTTTTATGAAAAATTATTTTTTTGTATTATCTTAAAAGAAGAGACCAATATAACAGTTTAAAAAATAATGTAAAAATAATTTTTAAATAAAAAATAGAAATATTAAAATTTTTAAATACAAAAGTAAATTGTATAGATAAATATTTAAGAGATAAATATGAAATACAAGTCTAAAATAAATAAAACAGACAAAAATAATTCTCTATTTTTCAAGAGTACTCCCATTTTGTCTGTTTTATTTATTTTAGGTATGTATTTTATATTTATCTCTTAAATATTTATATAATTTATTTTTTTATTTAAAATTTTAATATTAAATATTTTTATTTAAAATATTATTTTTTAAACTATTATATTGGTCTCTTCTCTAATATAATATAAAAAATAATTTTTCATAAAAATAATTTATTTAATTATTAATTAAATAATAAAGTACTAATAAATTAAAAAAATAAAAATACTATAAAAAATACGGTAAAAAATTAAATTTTATCCTTTTAAATTTATGTTATTAATTTTAATAATATATTTATTTTTTAAATAATATATATGATAAAAAATATGTTTTTTTTTAGTACAAATTTTATTATTATATTTGTATGTTTATGATTTTAATTATACTTTTAAATATTTTAAATATATTTATTTTATTATATTATATTTTACATATGAATATATGTTCCATTACGTAATTAAATAAAAATATATTTTTTAATGAAAAAATTTAATAACTAAATTAACCATTAATTATGTGGGTAAATAATGATTCATGACAAAAAAAGGCGCTAGCTATACTGAGAAGGACGACGAAGTTACCGGCGATGGAATTCAATGACGTGACTAAAGGATGATGTATTGAAGAAAGAGAGATTGTGTGGGAGCGCAGTAGATGGCGACCGTCGGCGCTTCTCGTCACGAACGAGAAGACGGTGCTTGAAAGGATCTAATCTACGTGATGAAGTGATGAAGAAAGAAATGGAGGAGTGAAAATGTGCTTCAATCAACGAGAGTGAAATTTTGATATTTTAAGAAATTATACTATTTTCAATCTAAAATAATAAATTACAAAATAACCCAACTATGGTTAAAATAAATATCAATTACAATGTGACACATGATAAAAGATAAGTTACATGTTATTTTAGAGAGATTGGATAGCATCCACACACACATATATATATATATATATATATATATATATATATATATATATATATATATATATATATATATATATATATATAAGCTAAGGTTGCGTTTTAGTTATGAGAATATGATAAGATAAAATATATTAAAAACAAAATATATAAAAATATAAAAATTAGTATTTTTGTATTTTGTTTAATGATAAATTAAAATAAATTATAAAAATTTAATGTACTTCTACTTTGTTTTTATTAAAAAAGTTTAGAAAAAAATATAATGATAAAAAAATATATTTATGAAAATTTGATAAAAAAAATAAAAAATAAAAAATATTTTTTGTTAATGTTTATATATTTTTTATGTTAAAAATGACATAAAATATACTAATTTAATATCTTTATATATAATATATATCTCTATTCATGTCTTATCTATAAAATATAATTTTGTATATCTATGTGTTCCTATTATCACATAACAAATAAGTTATAATTTTCTTTAAATATGTGTAGTATTCCTTGAGTATAGACCAGAATAATCTGAAGTTCTTACAAATGCATCATTATTGAACTACACACAGTTAATTAATAAACTGTAATTAAAAAATGAAGTACTAAAGTTTGTGGTAAAATTTATCATAAAACCATTTGTTCTACAAATTTTTATGATATGGTATTAGATTTTTGCAATTTAAAAATTTAGAATTTAATTTTTATTAATTCTACAAAAAAAAAATAACATAATGCAAATACAACGAGAAAATAAGCCTATTCAAAGTTTACATATATAAATTCAATAAACAATTTATTTAAAAAGATATGTTAAAAAATAATTATTTATATAATTTTTTTATCTGTTCAATAAACTTCTGGCACAAGTTTTGCGATAGAATTTATTGTGAAACAAGTAAGAAGTCATTATTGATGGATCTAATAAGGATAGAAATTGAGAGAGAGGTGGTCCTTATGGAAAAGATAGAGAAGGGCATGAAAAGGAAATAAGGAATTTTGGTGTGTAAATGTCTGCATCATAAGACTGAGTAGCACGAGAGGATATAGCAAACTGAAGCAAAGTCACGAGCATTGGTGTTGGTTTATAAAGCATGTGTGCCCTAAAGTGTCTAAAACCCTTCATGCTCTACTTTTATTTAATTTAATTTGGTTTGGTTGGATATGGGGTAGAATTAATTGGAACTTTGAATCTATATATTGCTTTCTACTACTTTTATTCCCTTACAACTTGTGTTATATATGTGCACAATCCATTATTTATTACCAAAATTTTATAGAAAAATCTTCTCTATTGGACCCAAGCATCTCCCAACCAATCTCAATATATGTACATAATTAATGCATGATTGAAATAATTTCCGAAGTCACTCCGATAAAGACGTCAAAAAGGTCTTTTTTTTAAGATGTTTTTTAATAATTAAAATTTAATACATATAATTGATTAAATCGTATTATTTTTGTCAAAAATAGATTAGACAAATTCATTTGACCGAAAAAATGGTGAATCAAATTTTAAATCGGTCTAAATTAATATCATTTTCTATAAAAAATAACTACAATATCCCTATTATAAAAAATGACTAAAATACTCTTTTATATATATATATATATATTGAAAACTCTAAATCCTAATTCTATGACGACAGAGAAGAAAAGGGCTGGAATTTAGAACTTTTAAAATTAATATATATAATAAGAGTATTTTAGTCATTTTTTATAATAGGAATATTGTAGTCATTTGTTATAAAAAATAATATTAATTTAGACCGATTCAAAATTTGATTCAACATTTTTTTGGTCAAATTAATTTGTCTAACCTAATTTTGACAAAAATAACACGATTTAATCGATTATATGTATTAAATTTTAATTATTAAAAAACATCTTTAACAAAAGATGTTTTTGACGTCTTTATCGAAATGGCTCCCTTCGCATATTAGTAATGCTAGAGGAAACATATGTTATGATTTTTGGTGATCAATTAACTATTATTGATACTTTTTGTACATTAATTAAAAAAAATCTAATATATCTAACAGCATGTGATTATAATTACACTTTTTTTGTTAGTTAAATATTGAGTAAATTTTAATTAAAGTGCTAATTTATCAGACTTTTTGTTCACATAAAATTTGTATTGTCTAACTTATTTTTGTGTAATTCTTCCCAAAGTAACTATATCTTTTTTGTGGGTAGACAACACAAAACACAATTTTTGATATGCCTTCCTTCTCTTGATTAGAATATAAGCACATAATCAATATGCATGGTTGAGTTGAGTTTTATACAGGAAAATTAGATAGATATTTAGTTTACCAACATCCTTTGCACGAGTGAAAAGTTTTGGTGTAAATACAAGTTTCACACATTATTTTTTATCACAATTACACAAAAATAAGTAGAATTTATATAAACATAGCGGTTGAATTTTAAAGAAAACTAATATGACTAAACTCTATCGTAAATATATCTAAACATAATGCTTAGAATTGTAATTGTTGCCATTCATGAAAGAACCTCTTAATAATTTAAGATAGAGATATGTATCACTTAAATATGAGCTATCTATACCTAACCTATAGATATAGCCGGAAAGAAAGTTGCAGAAGGATATTGTTACAAGATTGTTCTAATTTTTTCTATATACCTTTTTTATGGTACGAAAAAAAAATTGTATTCTTTCTTACTTTTTTATTATTTACCTTTAATATAAAAAAGTTAAAATATATGTAAAATTATAAAGGTGATGCATATAATATTTTTCTATTAAAAAAATATAGGTAGACAACGAAAATACTAAACAATGTAAATAATGGATATATCGAATATTCAATTCATTAGGTGTGCGGATAATTAATTTGGAGTGTAGTATATTTTTATTTTATTGGACCAATTTTAGAACTTATTATTCATATTATTCACAAAAATTATTGTCTACCTATCAAATTTTTTTTCCATTATTAATGTTCATACATAGTCAATATTTGGAAAACATAGGAACTTGGTTTGAAGGTGACAAAAAGTAGTGAATTCTTATTCTGTTACCCTCCAATGGTTCCCAACGCAAATTATATAGTAATATAAATTGAAAGGTGGGCATTGAATTGTCAAAACTAGTTAGGCAAAGAAATAACCTTTTTTTACCGAAAGTATAAATTAGTATGCATAGTTAGGCAACAAAAACTAATAAGAAATGCTTGAAAAGTCACCCCTCCATTCCGTGTACGTGTGCCTTAATGCAAATAATCAACAATGCTATTTCCATACCCAACACCCAAAATTAATTAATTGAAAGCAATTCCTCTCATTTTGGGTCCCTATCCCACTGCTACACTCTGCACCTTCCTCTCACAATTCACATGAGCATCTTTCTTCATAAACTAAATTGGTTATGTTACCTGAATTGTTTAACTTTTTTTTAAAGTAAAAAATAAAATATTTAAAATAAAAAGTAAATTATATAAAATTTATTAAATATTATTTATTTATTTTTTTAGTAACTTAAATAAAAAGTGATAGGCACTATAATAATATATACTAACTAAATTACACGTACCGACTTCTCTCTTCATACTTTATAATATATACTATAATTCAATCATTTTTTTATTTCAATTTTTACACAATTCTTCTTTAGTGTTATGTTTATAAAAAAAATAGTATTATATATCACAAAATATCGAAAAAAATAAGAAAGTATATATAATATTATTTAGAGTTTAGTATAATTTTGATTCTTAAGGTAGGCGTTAAAAATTTTTTTTGTTCTCAATATTTTTTTTACAAAATTGTCCTTAAAGTTTAATTTATTTTTAAAACTGTTATTCGGACCAAAATGCTCTTCTCTTTTTTTACCAAAATACTTAATTTCTATTCTTCTTTTTTGTTCTTCTCCATCAATAGCAACAACAAGTCGAAACTACTCGATCATTCAACAAAGACAACTGAAATATATGCGTTGATCCAACCTACGCTACCAGCGGTCTTTTTCTTCCATTTCTATTCAGCTTGAAAAGAAGCCTCAAGCCCAAGAGTTGAGGAAAGATAGGTTTTTTACTTAGTGCTTGCATTAAGGGCAATAAAATCACCAGCAACAACAATAATAAAATTAGCAACAATGAATAAAAAAACAATAAAGCACAAAAACAATAAATCAAAAACAAAAACAATGAAATAATTTCTTTTTTTTTTCTTCAGCAATAACAATAAAGTAGAAGCATAAGCAAAATTAAAAATAAAAGTTGAAGCAAAATTGAAAATAGAAATAAAAGTAGAAATAGAAGTAACAAAAGCATCAAAATTAAAAGAACAAAGAATCATATGCAAAATTAGAAATAGAAACAAAATAAAAAAAATCAAAATTAGAAACATATAGATACAGTAACAGTAGCAGAATCAAATGTCAAAGTAATAGAAGCAGAAGAATAAAGAATCAAAATTAGAAACAATGTGATTAACAAAATCAGAATAAAAAATATGCGATTAACAATTTGATTAACAAAATCAGAAACAAAAGCAAAATTACCCCAAACAAAATTGGAAATCGCCGGTGATGATGATGGAGAAGACCTGGCGGAGGACGCTGTCGTTGCAGTGACAGCAACAAGGAGGGCGAGAGTGCGGTCAAAGGTGACTTCAGCGACGATGCGATGTTTGTTGAGGGACTGGGCAGTGGCGACACAGATGACGCTTGTTGAGGTTGACGCGGACTGGACAAATGATGCGACTCTTACAAGAAAGAGGAGCGGCGAGATCTGGTGGCGAAGACCGAACGACAAGGAGTAGTGGCGGCGACGAAGAGCAACGACAGCGAATTCCCTTCCCCTTCTCTTCCCCCTCTCTTTTCCTAACCCCCCACGTGACTCCCTTTCCCTTACCCTATTTTTCTTTTTTTTTGGTTATATTTTTTTAGTTAGAGATAATTTAGTAATAAAAATTAAAATTTTACTAAAAAAAATGATTTTAAAATTAAGTTAAACTTTAAGCATGATTTTGGCAAAAAAAAGTTAAAAATAAAAAATATTTTCAACTCCTAATTTAGAGACAAAAATCATATTTAACTCTATCATTTAATGTGATAATAAATTAGTAATATATTTGCCGTTTGAAAATTTTTGGTATATGAATAAATTTATTAGGTGCGTCTAAAATAAACCCAACAATTTTATGCGCATTGAAAATGGAATTTTTTATGAACTATTAGTTTTTATTAGATTTTTTATGAACTTATAGACTTTATAAATATAAAACATATTAATACATATATATAAAAATATATTTTAATATATAATATTTTAAAATAATAAGTGTAATATTTTGTTTAAAAATTAATAAATATAAAATATATAAATACATATAAAAATATTTTTTATTTATTCAGATTAATTATTATGTAATATTATTTTGAATTATAAAATATAAAGTAATTAAATTATTTTATATTACTTAAAAATAATTAGATTATACATTAAAAACTAAAAAATATTGTAATATTTAATTTTTAAAAATATATTATTTTATAATATAATTTTTTATCCAAATATTTATACCCATATATTTTATTTAAAATATTATATATAATACGTAAAATATTAATTTTTTTTATCTTTTACACTTTTAAACAAATATTTTTAAATTTTTTTATTTATACTCTTAAAAAATAGAAAGTAGAAAATAAACAGCATTACTTTTTCACTTTTCCAATATAAATAAAAATTTATTTTTACAAAAATTAAAAACTATGAAATGACATGAAAAAATATAATTATAATTAATATTTTCATATAATTATATATTTTTTATTTTTTATAATTTTTTTTACTTTACATAAAATTGATGTTTCAGCTATTATTACAAAGTAAAATTTAAAAAAGTAAAACTAAGAGAAAATTTTACTTTTTTTAGAGATGTTAAAAAGATACTCTCTTTTCTTTTATTTGTAAAATGTACATTTCTCTCCCTTATAATTTTTAAAAAACCTCCTCTTTAATTCATTTTAAATTTTGTGTTAACTAATGTTGACTTTATCTATTTTTCAAGAAAAAATAAATTATTTTTTACAAAAATTTTATTTTTTATCATTAAATTTTGTTTATCAAAATACCCTTTAATAAATTATTTTTTATTAATTAAATTGTATTTTTACCAAAATATTTTTTTAAAAATTTAAAAATTTTATTTTTTTCTAAAATACCCTTCAATAATTTTTTAATTATTAAATTGTGATTTTACCAAAATTTTTGTTAACAATTATTTTCATATTTTACTATTAATTTTTCGATATCAATATATATTATTTTAATATTAAATAAAAAAATCTTGGTAAGATTATTTTCCGATATCAATATATATTAATTGTTATACATATTAACAGTGATAAAATTTTTTTTATTTAATGTTAAAATAATATATATTGATACGAGAAAATTAATAATAAAATATAAAAATAATTATTAGCAAAAATTTTGGTAAAATTATAATTTAATAATTAAAAATTTATTGAAAGGTATCTTAAAAAAATAATTAAATTATTAATTTTCTTAAAAAAATATTTTGGAAAAATACAATTTAATCAATAAAAAATAATTTATTAAAGGGTATTTTGATAAAAAAATTTAATGATAAAAAATAAAATTTTTACTAAAGGGTATTTTTATAAAAAAATAATTTTTTTTCAAAAAATGAATAAAGTTAACATTACTTAACACCAAAAATTTAAAATAGATTTAAGAGAAGTTTTTTTAAAAATTATAAGAAGAAAGACTATATATTTTACAAATAAAAAAGATGAGAATATTATTTTAACATCTCTCAAAAAAAGAGAGTAAATTTTTTTCTAAAACTAATTATCTAGCTATAATTTAATAAACAATTGACAACTTTAGTAAAAAAATAAAATATATTCACCTAATTCTTTTTTTCTTTTATTTATTGTAAATACTACTCATAGTGACTGATGTGAGAGATTCCAGAAAGAAAGAGCATTGATACATCTACATAGACTCGTGAAAGTCACAAACTAATGTGTATACATGTATATATGTATAGGGGTGTTTATGGATCGGATCATATCCGTAAATTTGCAGTAAATATTTACATTTGATTCGAAAATTGTGGATTTGATCTGATCCGTAGTCTGATCGGATTGGATAGGATCCGATCCGCACTATTTATGGATCAAATTGCGGATATCTGTTCAACATCCGCGTATCCGATTCGCGGATCCGCAGATCCGCACAATAATAATTAAAAAAGTAAATATATATATATATAATTTTTGATATTATATTTACTTGTTTGTATGTTTTAGTTAGTAGATATTATTCATATATTATTTTATTTTATTTTTGTTATTTAGAAAAAAATTGATTAAAAATATTTTAGGAATAAATAGGTTTAAAAGTGTGAAAGAAATATTTTTATTGAATTTTTTTTACATTGAAATATAATTAAAAAGAGAATGTTCAATTATGTGGATATACTTCGATCCGATCCGATCCAATCTACAAATGTGCGGATCGAATCTAACACTAAAAATGCGATATTATTTTCGATCCGATCCAATGGAAATTGTGCGGATCAGATCGAATTTTCTACCATATCCGATCTTATTCGCGTACACTCCTACATATGTAAAGATTTTGAATCGTGACTATATTTATATATGTGATCTTTAAAATTGAATTTTATCTATATTTAAAAAAATGAAAATAATGTGAATTATTTATTTTTATTTTTTAAAAATATAAATAAAAAAGTTAAAAAATGTTTGTTTAACAGTATAAAAATAAAAAAATCAACATTTTTATGTTTTATAGATAATAATATTTTAAGACATATATTAATATGAAAGGATAACTTTATGTACATTAAAAAATATATGATTATATAATAGTTAATTTTATTAAATAATATTATATATAATATTTTTAATAAAATTCATGTTTACAAATATTCAGATAAAAAAAATATTTCTATAATAATATATTTTTAACAAAATTAACGATTACAAAGTTTTTATCTTTTTAAATGAATAATCTAATTATTTTCATGTAATATAAAATAATTTAATTATTTTATATTTTAATTAAAAATAATACTACATAATAATTAATCTTAATATGTAAAAATATATTTGTATTTATTTATATATTTTATTAATTATTATTTTAAAGCAAAAGAGTATATTTATCAATTTTAAAATATTATATATTAAATTATATTTATATACATATGCATTTATATTTTATACTTATAAAGTTTATTAATATTTTTTATAATATTTTTGTTTTTATTTAATAAAATTTAATAGTTCATGAAAAATGACACATTTAATAAACACAAAATTGTTAGACTTATTTTAGAGGCACTCAAATTTATTTCACATTAACTTGATTTGCTAAACAAATTAGAGTACAGTTAACTAATAGCACGGTATAAAGTATAAACTGTAAACCTTTGTCACATATGGGTAGGTATATAAATAATTATATTTTTAAAATATTTTTAAGTAATTTTTTTGGATTTAATTAAATAATTTATATAATTTTTTATTTATTTTACGTTATTTTTTTTAGAGATTAACAAAAATTAAACTTCAAACTTTTCACTGATAAAAATTTTGATATTATATTATAATAAACTAATAAAAAAGATACGTAAATAATTTTATTTTTAATAATTCTAAGCAAAGAAATGATATCTAAATATATAAAGTAACTTGGTGAGAAGTTAAAAGATATATACAAAATATATAGTGCATGTGAATTAATTTAATGTATGTGAGAACGAAAGAAGATACGGTGACTCTCCATACTAGTGTTTTCCTCACATAAAATACAATGTGCATGTCAATTTTGTTACATGCCTGTATATATGCTTATTCATCTAATTAACTAAGTTGAATATTAATGATATATATGCTTTCAATTAAAATTGTCGCAGAATAAAGCTATTCTCAGCCAAACAAAACAAAGATTCCGGCAGTGTGGGGTTGCAATGATAATAATATTTGGGACTATATTCGCAACTGGCCATATGGGCAAAAGAGAATCAACATTCTCCTCCCAATCCTATTATTAAGATGGGGTGAAGCTAAAAAAAAAAACACTTTGATCCAATTTAAGTCGATAAAAAAATATATAAATAATTATATTAAAAATATTATATGTATAATTAATTATAAATTAAAATCATTATATATTTATATATAATTATATATAATTTAATTTATTTATAGTATGTATTTTATATTTTAATATATATTTTATATAAGTTGTTGATTTAATAGTTAAATTTTTTTATATATTAATTTTATATAAAATTTACATAGAATTTTTTTATTACTTTAAACTAATTTTAAATATTATCTAAAGAAGAACGTTAAAATACTAATAGAATTTTTTTAGCTAGCAATTAATTAATAATATTTAAAAATATGAATTAAAAATATATTATTTAATTATTAGACTAAAAAATTTATATTAATAACTAAAAGTACTAACAAAAAGCAATAAATAAATTCTGCTAGTTAGTGCTTAAATTTTTCTATTATCTAAAACCACTTCTAGAAAAAATTTAAATAAATCGACAAAAATTTAAATGTAGTCAATTTTATGTGAAATTAATAATTAAAAATTGTTACATAAAAATTTAATTAAATTAATTAAATTATTTAATAATTTTTAATTATTAACTTCACTTAATGTTAATAGGAGCTAAATTTTTACTCATAAATTATGAGGAGGAAAGGAATGGTAGAAATTCATGTGCAGTCAACTTCACGTAAAGTTGATAAATGAGAATGGTTAGATAATTTGACTGATTTGATTAAATTTTTATCTAACGATTCTCAACTATTAACTTTACATGATGCCGAACGCAGCCAAAAGGAATAGTAAAAAAATTAGAATAGGACCCCTCGCCTCTATCTGTGTGTCCCCACCACATTGAATTAGCTGTATTCCCATCCAAACATCATCACGCAGAAAAGTACACTACAAATATATATACCTTCAATTCAATTCCTCCCCTCCAAAATTTATATTCAGCGTTCATATCATGGAGATTCCATATAATATAATAATAATCAAAATAAGTGAATAGAAAAGAATAAGTCCCCTAACGAATAGTCTATAAATAGACGCACACACTGTGATGAGAAATTAAAGTTGGGTGGCATTGTAGAAAGAAAAGAAGAAGAAGAAGAAGAAGATGTCGGGGGTATGGGTATTCAAGAACGGGGTGGTGAGGTTGGTGGAGAACCCAGGCGGGGATTCAGTGCAAGGTGGAGGAGGGAATGGGAGGAACAAGAAGGTGCTGGTTCACAGCACAAGCAATGAGGTGATTACTTCCTATTCTGTGTTGGAGAGGAAGCTCAACAGTCTCGGCTGGGAGCGCTACTACGATGATCCAGACCTTCTTCAGTTCCACAAGCGCTCCACCGTGCACCTCATCTCCCTCCCCAAAGACTTCAACAAGTTCAAGTCCATGCACATGTACGACATCGTCGTCAAGAACAAGAACTCATTCGAAGTTAGAGACATGTAATTTCATTTGTCTATCTTTCCATTCATCACGTGTTCGTGTTTCTTGTCTTAGATTAGGGGGCCGGGGGTTCAGAATTAATGAATGTTTAATTTGTTTATGTATGTAGGTCTTAATGATGATGATGTTAATTATTTGTGTGTGAATGTGTATGCATGTAAATTTCTTTGTATGCAATTAACTACTCAGCTTCCTATTCGCTAAGTCATCTCATCCATTTCTTCTCTTTTATATGATCACTAACATATATATTCACCAATCTGTTGTTGTAAATGAATAAGTTGGTTTCTGCAACTAGCGACATTATTCGAGAGTTCTTCTAAAACGACATCCGCTTCCGAATAGAATTAAGGAGAAATAATATCTGTATAAGATGAAATGTTTTTTCTTTTCATTTTTTATATATTAAAATTTATTATTTTTAATATTAAAAATAAAAGATATACAAATTAAAATAGATATACACAAAAATAATCCATATAATAATTTCTCAAAAATAAATACATAGTGAAACAAAAAATTATTCGTTCTCTAAATTGGTCTTTAAATATTTTTTAATTAAATTTATCTTTAAAAAATTTTAAGTTAGTTACATTAGTTATTATGTCACTTCTGTTGTTAACAGCATCAAAATTTAATGATGTAGTATGTTAAACGACATCACACTGACCACAAAATAGATTTAGTAGCCTTAATTAATTGTTAATATGATAAATTTATGCAATTAGATTAAATTAACTCCAAATTGATTAGGACATCAAGACAATGAAATCTTTGGAGAACAAGTGATCTTTCAAAGATAAATCACTAAAAGAAAAACATTGAGAATTGTCGGATTTACCATTGGATTTAGTGGTGACAATTACAGTCGGATTTAACGATGGGTTTGATGAGGAATTTGTCATATCAAATGGATGCCGGCGGATAGTCGCTTCCAACGGTAAATTTGTCGGTAACGTTTAGTAGAAAACCACAATAAATTAGCGCCAAACTATAGCATCAAAGTTATCGTCGGATATCCGACGATAGAGACGTTTAATGGAGCGCTGCGTTTTAGAGATTCGCATCGTATTACTGTCGAAAATATCCGCCGGTAAATTTGACAGTAAGTGTCTCCTAAATTAAAACCGCGAACTCCTTCTTTTTCATTTCAAATTCACTCTCTCTGTCTAACTTCTCACCTTTGTCTCTCTCTCCTCTCACCCTCGCACTCTCTCTTTAACCTTGTCATCTCTCCACTCCATCAACCTGCTCCGCCGCTGTCACTGCCTGCTCCACCACCATCGCTGCTGGACGTTGGTGCACGAAAATTACACTCACACTATGTAATTCTGCACAACTAACCAGCAAGTGCACTGGGTCGTCCAAGTAATATCTTATGTGAGTAAGGGTCAATCCCACGGAGATTGTTGGCTTGAAGCAAGCTATGGTTATCTTATTATTCTTAGTCAGGATACCAATAGGGTTCTTTAGCCTCAATTGTAAAAAGTAAAAGAGCATGAAATGAGTAATTGTTACACAGTAATGAAGAATGTATTGGAGTTTTGGAGATACTTTGTCTTCTAAATTTCTGCTTTCCTACTGTCATTTTCTTCACGCAGGCATGGTTCCTTCTATGGCAAGCTGTGTGTTGGTGGATCACCGTTGTTAATGGCTACCATCCGTCCTCTCAGTAAAAATGGTCCAAATGCGTTGTCACCACACGGCTAATATCACAGACAAAGTTTAGACTTTCCAGATTCTCAAGGATGCTGCCAATGGATTCTGGCTTATACCACGAAGACTCTGATTAAGGAATCTAAGAGATACTCATTCAATCGAAGGTAGAACGGATGTGGTTGTCAGTCACGCGTTCATAGATTGAGAACAGTGATGAGTGTCACGGATCATCACCTTCATCATGGCTAAGTACGAATGAACATCTTAGAGAGAAACAAGCGTGTTTGAATAGAAAACATAAATAATTGCATTAATTCATCGAGACGCTGCAGAGCTCCTCACCCCCAACAATGGAGTTTAGAGACTCATGCCGTCAAAGAGTACAAAGTTCAGATCTAAAAATATCATCAGGTACAAAATAAATCTCTAAAAATTGTTTAAATACTAAGCTAGTAACCTAGGTTTATAGAAATGAGTAAACTAAGATGGATAGTGCATAAATCCACTTCTGGAGCCCACTTGGTGTGTGTTGGGGCTGAGACTTAAGCTTCTCACGTGCCTGGGCTGTTTCTGGAGTTAAACGTCAGGTTGTAACCTGTTTCTGGCGTTTAACTCCAACTTGCAACCTGTTTCTGGCGTTCAACGCCAGAATGCAACATGTAACTGGCGTTAAACACCAGTACGTCATTTATCTTCGCACAAAATATGAACTATTATATATTGCTGGAAAGTCCTGGATGTCTACTTTCCAACCCAATTCAGAGCGCACCAATTGGACTTCTGTAGCTCCAAAAAATCCATTCCGAGTGCAAGGAGGTCAGAATCCAACAGCATCTGCAGTCCTTTTTCAGCCTGAATCAGATTTTTGCTTAGCTCCCGCAATTTCAGTCAGAAAATATCTGAAATCACAGAAAAATATACAAACTCATAGTAAAATCCAGAAATATGAATTTTGCCTAAAAACTAATAAAAATATACTAAAAACTACATGAAATTACTCCCAAAAAGCGTATAAAATATCCGCTCATCAGACATCCCTGCCGCTGCTGCTGCAATGTCCCTGCTGCTTCTGCTTTTGTCGCCACTACACCTCCATAGGGGTGTTATCGGTTCGGTTTTAGACCATAAACCAACCGAACCGATCTGTTCGGTTTTTACATAATACCAACCAATCGGTTTGCTGTCTGTGCAACAATCGCACCAAACCGAACCGAACCAAAAGCGGTTTAGTTCGGTCGGTTTTTCGGTTTTTAAATCCTAACTAATAGAAAATTAATCTTAGTAAAATGATGTTCAAAACAATCAATAAACTGAAATAATATCACATTACATTCAAATTTAACACAATTTTAACTCATTTCAACAACTAAACATAAAACAAACACATTTGTTAAGTCTAAAATTTTCATTTCAATGTATTACTAAACCACTTCTGCGGTTCGGTTCGGTTTCTACTGAGCCAACCGAAAACCGAACCGAACCGATCGATTTACTTCGAAAAAAACCAAAAAATCGATTTTTTTTAAATTCGGTTGTTGTAAATTTCGGTTCGGTTTTGTGGTAAATTTCGGTTTGCTTCGGTAACTTATACCCCTACACCTCCATCCCTCTTCAAGGTTTTTTGTTTGAACTATGGTTATTTCAAATTTAAGTTAATCAATTAATTAGTAGAGATTAATTTGTTTAATTTTCTATTTTGGTGGATTTAAGTGGTTAGAATAGGTTAGAATAGATTAGAATAGACTCTAAGATTGATGAAAAATATTAGATTATTGAGCTGTTTGTTGATTATTGCTACTAAAATTGTTAGAAAATTTTTTATTGTATTAATAATGATTGGATTGTTTTTATGTTAGCATAATAATGATTGAAAAATTAACCAATTAGAAAAGATTGATGGATATTTGATTTGGATGGAACCCTTAAAAGGTGGAGAAATTCGAATGTTAGGGGAGACTCTATCGAAGTTTTTATAAGATTTTCTATGAAATAAAAAAATTAAAATTATATTTTTAAAATTGTTATAATTAATTGTTGTGTTGCTGTATTTTTGTGCAATTGTTCATTTGAATAATTATTTTTATCTTAGTTTATGTTTTTTTTATTATTCGTTCTAATTTAATTATTTTGAAACTAAAACATACGTACTTTTTTTTCTTTAATTTACTAAACTAAAACACTTTTAGAATTGTTTGTTATTTCTTGAATTTCTTCTTATGTTATTATTTGTTGGTGTTTGTCATGCTATTAATATTTTATTAATATATTTGTTGTCCTGACATGACAACAGGTAGTAGAGGTAGGTCGAGTGGGTCGCGTGGTCATGGTAAAGGGCGGGCTTCCACCGAATCCTCCAAGACTGCCCAGTCATCGCCCTCTATTCCGGCTACCTTGTTGACCCATGTGACGTCACAAGCGGATCCATCAAACAAGCAATTCATCATGGTCCCAAACCCGAACTGGGTGTCTTCTTCTGATACGCCTCCCCTGCAGATGCAGTGACGACGTCAACAGAACCCACGGTAGGTGATTCCTCCATGCCCTCGAGCAAGATGTCCTTCCACCATTGTCCATCATCTAGCCGAGGATTTTGCCCAATGACATGCAGTCGTGATTTTAATTTTTTAATATTAAGTTTGTTTATCTTAAGTTTGTTTATATTAAGTTTGTTTATTAATGTGAGGTTTTTTTCTCTGACATGTTTGCACCAAATCTTAATGCTTGCACACAGGAGATATCCCAGGTCATTAAGTCCATGTACGACCATCCGTGGCTGACCTACACGCAGATCCTAGTTGATGTAAGAGAGAGTTAGTTTCAAAAGTGGACGGTAAGAACCTAATTTCGTTTGAAATACTTAACTGTATAGGAACTGTATTTTATTCCAACTAACTAATCTTGGTGAATCACTTTGTACATGTGAAATTCATATGTGATGCAAAACACAATGTCATGATCAGAAAGATCTATGACCACCGAACAACCAAACGTTTTCAGCAGATGATGGGAGACGTTTGTCAGGGAAAAGACTACCTAACATCATGGATCTGTCCAAATGTCAAGCATGAATTGGGGGCCTATTTCAGAGATAACGAGGGGTTGAAGCGTCGTCGTCTGACGAACATCGCTAACAGGGCTTCACCCAGGTCGTCGAGCTATATAGGAGGGTTAGCAACCTTCATGAAGACGAAGACCTGACGGGTAAAAATTTTGGTATTGTTTAATGGTTTTGAAGTTACATGAATTAGTTTTTTACTTTCTTTTTTTATTATTAAGTTAATTAATTAGTTAGTAGAGTAAATGTTAGTTTAATTTTTTGTTTTAGTGGATTTAGGTGGTTAGGATAGGTTAGATTTTTCTTTGAGATTTTTGGAAAATTTTGGATGAAACTCTTCAAGAGTGGCTAAATCCGAATTTTATGGGATACTTTGTCGAAATTTACATAAGATTTTCAGTGAAACTAAAAAAATTAAAATTACGTTTTCGAAATTAGAATTAAGATTTTCTGTATTTTGGTTCATACTTATATTTGTCTATCTTTGTTTAATTTGTTCCTTTATTTTATTACTTGGTTGATATATTAATTTGTAGTCTAAATCTCTAGATCGTGAGGCGACACTGGCGAAGACCTTCAAGTATACACATACTTTGAAGGCAAACAAGAAAAGATTTGTTGACGAGCAGTCTGTGGCCCATTATGTGGATTTAAATTAATCCTAAGTTTCAACTTTATTTGGTTTAAAGTCAATTATTTAACTATTATCCTAATCACAACTAATGTATGTGATGCAGGAGGAGTACGCGCAGAGGTTGGAGGCCGCGACCCAGCAATCTCAGCCGCTTAGTGGGGCCGATGAAACCGGCTCCTAGACATTAGTGGTGGATCCCGATAGGATTTGGTGTGAGACCACCTCTTAACTCCACAAGAATTGCCACTTCGACTTGGGGTCGTTCTTCACCAGTGGCCTCCGCTCCTCCGTATTGGCGGCTTCCTCTGCCTCCACCTCTGCCACCAGCCCTATTGATCCCCAAGAAGTTGTCAACCTGAGGGAGGAGGTGTTGAAACTAACACAGGAACTTCACCAACAGGCGGAGCAGTTTGAGCAGAGGTATCGAGAGATTCTTGCACGCGTTGCCATCAGCTTGAACCTGACAGAGAAGTTGTAGCAGCTCGATCAGTTGCTACAGCAGATGGAGGAGTATAGACAGCAGATGTGCATTGAAAGCAGCGGCGCCGCTGGAGGGGCACAACAATAGCACCTCCTCCATCGTCTCAGCAGGGGGTCCACGAGGCCAACGACAACAATGAAGATTACCGGATCTTTAGGGTTTAAGGTTTTACGCATTTTTATTTGTCTATTTCATTGTATTCTACATTTGTGACATTTTATTTCATTCAAATCATTTATTTTTTAATAAAATAATTTCTTGATTTCTGGCAACATTAAATTTCTGCTAACAATTCGTTAACAAAAATCTACTAATTATGGCTTAACTGTGCTAAAAAAATTTAAAAATAAAACTAAAATTGCTGTAGAATTTACCGTCGGACTTAAACTTGTGAAACGGTGCCAATAATTAGCGTCAAATAAAATAAATCTGTCAATAATCAATTTTCAGTGTCATTTATTCCGTCAACCTAAGGACGACGGTAAATTCAACGAAATTTCATATTTTTCCTGCAGTAAATTTGACCATTTACTCAAATATTGTGCTTGCATATATACAATGATAGGTTAGGTATGTAATAATTCATGCATTTAACTCCTTTTATTAGCTTAATTTTTTTAAATAATTTTATGATATAATATCAGAACTTTTATGACCTAAAAGTCTAGAATTTTTTTTATTGGCTTTAAAAAAATTAATTTTAGTATAAGACAAATAAAAATATCTAAGTCTAAATTCACGCAAAAAAAAATTGTTTCATGACATAAAAAAATCGTTATTATAAAGTAATTAGTTAAAAAATAATATATTAATTTAAGAATAAATAAGTTTTTACTTTTTCATTTAATTAATTTTTTATCTTTAAAGAACTTGATCCATTTAATAAATTGATGTTCAGTTTATATGCCTATTAATTAAATCTAAGAATAGAGAGGATAGAAGTAAAAGTGCGTAAATTAAAGAACACATAATAATAATAATAATAATAATAATAATAATAATAATAATAATAATAATAATAATAATAATAATAATAATAATAATAATAATAATAATAATAATAATAATAATAATAATAATAATAATAATAATAATAATAATAATAATAATAATAATAATAATAATAATAATAATAATAATAATAAGAAGAAGAAGAAGAAGAAGAAGAAGAAGAAGAAGAAGAAGAAGAAGAAGAAGAAAGAAGAAGAAGAAGAAGAAGAAGAAGAAGAAGAAGAAGAAGAAGAAGAAGAAGAAGAAGAAGAAGAAGAAGAAGGAAGAAGAAGAAGAAGAAGAAGAAGAAGAAGGGTAAAGTATATTTTTTGTTCTTAAAATTTGGTAAAAATTTTAAAAATATTCCTAAATTTTATTTTGTTTCAATTTTGTCCTAAAAATTTTCGATTTGCATCAAATATACCCTCGACGGCTAAATTTTTTAAAAATTTAAGACCAATCTAACAATAGTACATGAAAATTATGCTTGATTTGCTTGTGTTGAGGGTTGTTCTTATGAAATTGTTATTGAAATGGTCTTAAATTTTTTGAAAAATTAGCCGTTAGGAATATATTTGATGCAAATCGAAAACTTTTGGAAAAAAATTGAAATAAAATAAAACTTAGAGATATTTTTAAAACTTTTGTCAAATTTTAGCGACAAAAAATATACTTTACTATAATAATAATAATAATAATAATAATAATAATACTGAAAAATATTAAGTACTTAATATTTTATATTTATCTTATATTTTAATATTAATTAATTTTGTATTTTTTATTAAAAATATTAACTACTTAGTATTCTTCACTAGCAAATTGAATGTACAAAAATAAAATATTTGTTAATGCGTTAAAATGCTGTCTTCCCTAATTAAGAAGTGGTATACTGGTATTATTGCTTTCTGTACAATGGTGGTCACGAGTTGAAGGAGGAATTTCTGCATGAACATATGAGTTAAAAATAAAAAAAAAAGTTGCATGGATGAGAATATGGGAAATGAAGTGATCACGTGCGAGCAGGTGAGGAGATTCGTTGGTTGACATTTTGACTTTTCTTACCAACTTTTTGCTGAATTGGACATTAGTTGTCGCCATAGAGGGAGTGTGTTAATAAAGTTTTCTTTCTTTTTCATTTTCATTTTCAGGAGCACGTATATGTTTTTTGTTATAGCAATCCTTTTGATTTCAGATGCCATTTTGGGCCACATATATGTAAATTATTGGAAAGATAACTATAACTAAACTCGTTTTACATTTTTTTTATTTCACCCCAATAATCCAAAATTCATTATATTAACGATTCTCAACTATCAATTTTAGATAAAAACAATTGCACGTGAGTTTTTACCTAAGAAAATATATATTTCGTGATACTGTTTTGATTGTAAACGTAAAGTAAAGTAGATGAAAAAGCTTCTAGTAAAGGAGAAAGAAAGGTCTTTTGAGCATTTGAGAAAGCTAACTTAAATTTAAGTTTATAAAGTTATGGTTAATTAAATAGCATTGATATGTCGTCAAAATTTGGGAAGAATTTGTTATCACGATATAGAAAGGGTATTCATTCGACTGTAATGATTTGAAATGACAGAAGGACTGTATGAATGAATTGAATGAGTGGAAGAATCTTAGCTTGGAGCGTTTATACTTAGGAAAATCTTGCATACCCCCAAAATATTCTCTCCAAGATATTACACATTAAAGTTGAAGCCCTATCCTATCTAACTAGAACCATATGAATGAATGATTCTAACTCTCCATCACTGCAGGATATACAACGTTAATAAGCGTCTATGAAAACAAAGAAATTACATTGCTCGATGTTTTCTTGTTTTGAGCATGAGTTGAACACACTTGAGATTTTTTTTTTTTCCTAATCCTAACCACTCTTTTAATTTGAGTAAACATTCAATCACGCTCCTGTCCATTTTACCGAATAACATCACAACTCTTGGCAAAAATGAAGGAACAAATCGATCCCTAATTCTTGTTGTGGCGAAACAACGTGGTTTTTCTGTGATGTTTGTCAACGACCAACAGAAATCGGTGATGTAACATGTTAATCTTTTGAGTTGGTTATTTAGTACCACGCTAGCAATGTTGGATTGAACAGAAAAGAAATCCTCCCTATTCGTCCCATGTTAGACAGAGTTAGTTCAAAAATAAATAGTCAAGAACATTCAGTTTCTTATGCAAGAATAATGACATTAGACACACTTTATTCTTTGTCTCACTTGGTCCATTTGTTCGGCCATAATTTCCTAAGCCCATCCGATCCTTTTTTTTATTTTAAAAGAAAATATCAAATCCCCTTTTCTTGAAGAGAGAGGAATAAAGTCAGTTGTGTTTAGAAGGAGAATGGAGAAACGAAGTTCGATAATATTTTTTTCTTTCATGTATTAAAGATTATAAAAAAGAAAAGAAAAAAAATGAGATAGAAAATTACAATTTGTTTGACAAGGGCATAAAGTCCAGTACAGATACAAGACAACCCTTCCCCACTCTTGGATTTCCAACTATATATCATATATCATTATCGACCAACAAAGAAGGTAGGAAACTTTTTCCATTCACTACCTTTCCTTTTTCTAAGCAAATTCTTGCTAAATTGCTTTTACAACATCAATTCAAAAACTATCCGCAAACTTGCTCATTCTTTGCTAGTTTGAGCAGCTGAATCCATGGCAGACTGAAAGCCAGATAACCAGGACCAAAAACAACAATATCCCAAGAACAACCAATTTAATTTTCATATTCTGATACCACATCTTTCTACGGATTTGTGTTCCTTTCTTTCTGAAGTCTTGGGCCTGAAAATTAGGAGATAGTTGAGCACCATAAACTAGAAAAGCATAAGATTCCAAATGATGGTTGTCAAATGTTAGTCAAATTACCTGTGAGTGCAATGTCTCTGTCTTATCTGCAAGAACCGTTAGATTTTCTCCTCTATCCATAGCCTGGGAGCATCAATAGCAAAAACAAACATTCCAAAGTATCACACTGTCTAGTCTATATAAGTGAAATCAATCAAGAATTCCAGCTAAGGCAACTCAGCTAGAGTGATAGTAACACATGCAAACAGGATAATGGAGAAAGTGGTAATTGTACTACAGAACACAGAACTGAACAGGTTGCAATTTAGTCACTTATTTAACAGTAATTGTATTTGAAGTATTGTGAACTGAAACTGTGTTGTGTTCAACATTTTCAATTCCAATAAATTTATAGATAGAAGCAAAAGAGGGCAGACGCAACAATAGCCATTTCCCCCCTAATTTCTGCCACACATTGCAAGTTGCAATAAAGCAGTCCACTGTTAACATAGCAACCCCCTCCCAATGCCATATTCCCCCTTCCCTCCATCTTTATTTCAAGAAACATGGTATATAAATGACAATGAATTACAGGTTAGACTTGGATGCACATTGCACAGAGACAATTGCAAAACAAAATTGCCGATTATCATTAAAAAAAATCCTTGTCTTACTCCAAAACCGTAACATATATACCTTGTCAATATTCTCTAACATAATACTTTTAACTTCTGAAACTTGAGCCTTCACTTTAATTAGCTTTTCAATCTCCTCTGCATGGTCAATGATGTACTTCATGTGCTCCTTCATAACTGGTCTGCAAAGTGCACACATATTATATCAAAGCAAGCATCTAATTATCAATAAATAAACACATCATCAAGGGTTTGGACAGAAATAGGCATACCCAAATTCCTTGTTGAGGCTTTTGGCAACAGCTGTATCCGCTCTTCCTCCACCATATCTTTTCTTAAAATCCGCCTTGACACGTTCTAGGAAAGCAATAGATATCTGCTTACTAACAGATTCCTTGGCAACAACACAGTATGCTGCAGATCACATAGAAGCCCATCCTGATTAGTCATATAGCAACTGATGGTTTTAAACATGCAGACACCAATGTTGCCAATGCAGTTGGCATTGCAAAAACAATATTGCAGCCGCACTTAAGAACCCTGACAACCCAATGTTTCAGTAAAACTTAGAAGTAGGTAGTTTGGTTCTAGAAACCAATGGAAGTCAAAGAGATATCTCAAGTGGTTTGACTTATTTGACGTATTAGCTAAATTAACAGAAAGTTAGAGACCGACATTTAGAAGTGGTAGCTTTGGTATAACCTGGCAATGGCACATGGCCATGCAAAGACCCCATTGACCATGTGTTACCATGGCACCCTAACCCTAACAACTCAAGAAGCACTCACAAGATCACAGCCACAAGATAAGCTCATGTATGAAGACTGTTTATTGCATGATTAATCTAATATCACTAAATGCTGGACAAAATAATTGGGTGTCCCACTAAGATCCCTGATTACTCATGGTGGAGGGAACATGCATACAATGAAAAGGGATGTGGTCAAAGGAAAAACAAAAATTGAATACCACCACTCACCAAAAGCAAATAATTCTCCAAATGACACCTTGGAATGGTACAGAATCTACAGACATGCACCACAAATCCAGAATAAAAGGTTTCTTTATTTTTTTTTTTTTTTGTTATTTCATCAATGAACCTTAATTGGACATGGAGAACAGCATTACCCAAACCCAAATCCAAATCCCGTTTCTCCTCATTCACTTTGTCTATTGCAGCAATTATTGAAAGAAAAAACTGACAAAATCAGCGAAATGAATGACTCATAAAAGGTAAAGTAAGCACACAAGGAAAATCAATTTAAAAAGAAAATGAATCTATAAGGCAATCCATGTCACATCGATTTCAAAGAATAGATCCAGCACTTAGAAACAGTCAATTCAAGTTCCGTGTGGTGGAAAAGCTTCTAAAGAGTGCACAAGCACAAGAGACAAAAGAGTTAGAGATCGGAGTAAAGCGAGGTTACCGTAACCATCTTCGACGAGAAAATTGAAGGTGTGGTGGTCACAGCTGTAGGTGAACTTGTTGTTGGAGGACGGAAGTTTCTGAAGACACTGAGCTGCAATCGCCGGGAAGTTTCCCGTGAACTCGGTGTACTCAGCTAACACCATCGTGCCGCGAGCAACAAAGCTGTATATGAACGATTCCTGACCCATCTCAACTGAGTCTCGAACTCGGAAACTCAGAGGCAGAGAGGAACAAGTCTCAATCGTTCTTCTTTAGTTCTGTTTGTTGTTCCGGTGTTACAATTAAGTTAGTAATTTTTAGGCCCCGTTTTCTTTTTTCGCTTTTTCTTTGTTCTGAAGAAAGAAATAATTTCCCCTTTTCTCCGTCATTTATTCATTGGAGAGCACCCACGGCGTTTTTCCTTTCGCATCACAAAATTAATATAATACTAGTATTTATATTTATTTATGGATAAATAAATTGGTTTTTGTCTATTTTTTGAGCTGTAATCATTGACCGGGGTTTGACCTGTGTGAAGTGTGATCTATTCATCACTCATCAGTGACACTAGCTACTACTACGCGGATTTTGGTTTTTTCTTTCGGCGCTGTTTAATTATTATTGTGGGTTATATTAGACGACAATATCTTGTAGTATTTGATAACTAAAACGAATCTAAATTCTAATCCAATTACAATGGTGCTGCCTCGCTGAGTACACCTATTTTATCATTAATAAAACTGTATGGTTAAAGCTAAAGTAGGCGCTAATTCTAGGAAGCTTTGGGGACTTTGCTTTTGCGATGCTTTGCCTCTTCTCGACTTTCGTTTTATTGATTTCTTTGTTCCTTTCTTCAACACACGAACTTATATTTATTACTTTACTTAAATGCACGCTTCAAGTATCTTTATTTCTGTTATGCTAATTATTTTTTCTATTTCCTTTATTAGTTTTGTGGAGATTTATTTTTTTAATAAATTTCTGCCACAAAATAATATTAGCAACTAAGTTTAACTAAATAATTTAGAGTCACGCACATTTATACACTTACGTATAAATGTTCCTAATAAATATTTAATGTAAACAATTTTCTATTATGTAAACACTTTTTTTTGGCATTTTTTTTACGATTTTTTTGGTTTTTTTCATATTTTTTTAATTTCTTTGTAGATTTTTCCTTATTTTCTCTACAGATTTTGATCTTATTGTTGATCGAAAAAATATATTCGATAAAAGTAAGCTGATTCGGAGTAGGTCATGCGCGAGTCTCGAGAAGATGTACGCGTAAGCGTTAAGTTGGAAATAATTGACGCAGATTAGATTTCGATTGACTTATTAATTGGATAAGTTTGATTGAATAAGAGATTTGAAATAAGTGATCGAGTGAGGCATTCGATAGACAAGTCGAATCGTCATGGTAGTGGAATGGTTAGAGGTTTCTATCACACGAGGAAATTATGGGAAACGCCTACAATCAAACGGCGAGAACGGCTATTAAGAGGGATTGCATTCAAAATTGTGATCTTGTAATTAATCGTCAGTTATGTAAAATAGATTATAAATACTAGGAACCGTTAAGGAATAAGGGTTGGAACTTTTATTTAGAAAAACACTCAAGTACACTCACATCCCAGCGAATTTCTGAGTCTGCAATCGAGTAACTTTTCTGTAGGGTTCCTTCCATCCTTTCATCTTTTCAATTTACTTTTCTGTAAATTTGACATTTCAAGTAATTTTATTTTCTAAGTTCTCTCTATTTCAATTGTTCAATTTATCTTCTTGCATTTTAATCTTTCATGCTGAAGTCCTTTGATCCAATCGAAGGCAGTTTATTTGTTTCCTTTTAATTTCAATGCGAATAGTTTTTAATTTATAAACAATTACCTTTTCAAACATTTTATTTCTTCTTTATTTTTCAATTCACAGAATTTAATTTATTTTTATTCCCGAAACTTATCTAATGGAAGACACTTTGATGCACTTTTAGAAAAACTGGTACCTGCAAAGAGGAGTAGGTTTCACTCCCAGACCATTAGAATCGAACCACCATCGATTTGCAAAAAATCGACAAAATAAATTGGCATACCCAGTGGGACAGTTTTTTAAATCGAAGTGTGTCAAATAATTTTTTCCAATATTACTTAGTGTATGCGATTACGGAGTGGGAAGATCATTCACATAGCTGATGAAATATCGATTGTGAATGGTTGTTCATCCACTAATGATAGCATACCAGTATTTGTGCAACAGGCCGATGTGTCTTCACGTTCGGAGGTTGCAATTAGAACTGAAAGTATTGTAGTTACAACTGTTCAGACTGAAAATGTTGGACGTAATACTCATCCACGTGGCTTTGTGCCACCATATCAACCTCCATTAACCGCTGGTTGGCCTCCTTGTGGTCTTCGTCCTGGTTATACCCCACCGGTGGGTGGTTTTATTCTGCCTATCCACTTTGGAAATGCAAATGGAGTAAATAATACTCAAAACCTACAACAACATTCCGAGTATTCTCGAGAGTATAATGTGGGCTCCACTTCGAATGCTGCTAATTCAATGGCAGCATATCGACAACAAATGGAGGAAAGTCACCATGACTTTGTCAATTTATTGACCCAACAAATGACTATGATTCTGAATCCCATAATGGCTGATCATGAATCAAAATCCGAGCGTCTTGCTAGACAAGTCGAAAGAATTGCTTGAATTGTTGATTATGATGAAGGTGAAGAGCATAATGCCAGGGAAATAACAAAGAAACGGCAAATGTTTTTCAAAATGAAAACAATGTTTTAAATCAAGAAAATCCTTATGTGGTTCCCCAAGGTCAAAATGCTGATGACGTTTTAGCTAAATTATGTGCTAATCATGGCGGTGAGCATTATCAAGTCACTAGAATTGTGGAAGAAGTATTAAATCGAGTTGGGCTGAATGTTGGTTTTATGAACCGACCACATCTTGTGTCTTCTTTTTTCCAAGTTGTTCAAATGGCTGAAGTGCCAAGAGGGGTGAAGAATCCAAAGACAGTCACAAAATTTGCTGGTGAAGTTGGAGAATCAACTACTGAACATGTTGCTCGTTATTTGGTCGAGATTAGGAACCTGGCTAATGATGAAAATTTGAAAATGAAGTTTTTTTTCTTCTTCACTGACGAAGAATGCATTTACTTGGTTTTCAAATCTAAAACCAAATTCGATCACAACATAGAATCAGTTAGAAACCGCATTTCAAGCTCAGTTTTATCGAGGGGAGATGAATGTAGCAGTTACTGATCTAGTGGCTTTGAAATGTGAAGATGGTGAAACCATCGATGATTACTTAATATGATTCAAAAATGCTAGAAGTAGATGCTATGTGACATTACCCGAAAGTGAGATAGTGAAAATAGCAACCATGGGGTTAGGATTCTATATGCGTAGAAATCTGCTTAATGTGCATATTCCTGATTTAGCCCATTTGGTTGAAAAGGTTCGACAGACTGAACTCATGAAAAAAGAAAAAGAAAAGTATAGAAATGAGCAGAGGTCAAAGAGTAAACCTTTTACTCGAAAAGAAAAGGTTGCTTATGTAAACATGGAGTCCTCAGAGGAGGAGCTCTATTTCAAAACTGAAGTCGATTTGGCCGAACTTAAGAAAGGTCCTCCATATATTTGTTCTTTACTGAAAAAAACTTTCTAGTGGTGAAAAGTCGAATGATTCAAAACTAAAAAGTGGAAAGAAATATAGTTTTGATATTTTGAAATCTGATAAGATTTTTGATGTATTGCTCAAAGATAAACAATTAGTTTTGCCTGAGGGTAAAACTTTACTTTTCATGAAAGATTTAAAAGGAAAGTCTTATTGTAAATTTCATCAAGCAACAAGTCATTCGACTAACAGTTGTGTTCGTTTCAGGGACTTGATTCAAGAAGCAATAATGGAAGGACGACTGAAATTTGACGATGGCAAGAAAGAGATGAAGGTTGATGTAGATCCCTTCGAGGTTGATGCTAGTTATGTCGAACCTTGCCTAGGGGTGAATATGGTTGGCATGTCCTATGACTTTGATGTGGCTCTTGATGATTTTGAGTCACAAGTGAGATCTGTATACCCCAGAACAGGGGTTGGCTTGCTGGATTTCTTGGTTCAGCAAAAGATTAAAGACCGGGACGTATCTCTGTGTCCAAGGTGCAATGCTGTTTTTGATGCTGAAGCAGCAGCAATCTTTGAAAAGGAAAGGATAAAAAAAGAATTGGCTCATAGGGAAGAGCAAGCACACCAGAGGCAACCAATTCGATGCGTGGAGAGTTCTAGTTCAAAGATCCCTCAGCATGATGTGACTGCACCATTAAGCCGATCCCAGGCTATAGGTGTTCAATGAATTAGGAATTGTCAGAAATTCTAAAGGCGTGATCATTTGTATCAACATAATATTCATACTATCGAGGTCGGGCCAGGGGTTAACCAAGAGAAAGAGGTGGAAGGAGAAGTTTCAATCAGAGTAAGAAACTTCAGCTAGAGGCAGGCAAGGAGATAAGCACGGGGGCAACGCCTTCTGTGTATTCTCGAATTGTCTTTTCTTCTGATGGAAAGACTTATCCCAAGGAGATTCCATCGCCTGCAAAGATGGAAAAAGGCAAAGCAGTGACCCAGACCTCAGGAGTCGACAAAAATAAAGATGTCGATGTCGATGAAGAGTATTTTGATGAAGTAGATGACGACATGATAGGACGATTTCGATCATCCAAACTGAATACCTTGGGGAATGTGAGAGCAATCCAGATGAAGATTATGATCAAGAAGATGAGGAGGCTTTCTCCTTTATTCGAATTGAAGATGAACCGGTGTATTTCCCTAGGCCTACTGAAAGGCAAATGTCCCATTTGCGCCCACTTCTTATTATCGCCATTTTGAATGGATTCAAGATAAAGAAAGTATTGATTGATGGTGGGGCAGCAATTAGTCTTCTGCCCGAGAGGATGTTAGGAAAAGTGGGGAAGCATCCTGATGATTTGGTCCTTACGAATATTGCTGTAACTGATTTTAGTGAAAGTTGGGTCATCGGAAAGACATTTTGTGTTTGTGGTAGTTCCATCAAAGGCCAGTTATAATGCTTTGTTGGGCCGAGATTGGATTCATGGCGTGGGGGCTCTACTTTCTACTGTGCATCAAAGCGTACTTCTGTGGACTAAGGAGGGTAAACCTGAAATCGTCAAGGTAGCTTCAAACTTGTATGTTGAACAGCTGCATGTCGATTTCAGGATGTATAGTCGTAGGTCAAAGCCCCTAAATGTTGATCGATCACTGAACCCTTATAATTGTGAAGGGTGTTATTTGTCTTCGGAAGGCCTACCGGTGAAGTTACGTTACCCAGACTTGGGCTTCGAGCTAATTGGTTGGGACTGTCTTTCTTGAAGATCTTGAAGAAATTGCTCTATGGACCAGGTTGAGGAAATTTCTAACTACCTGGTAACATTGCATAATTATTTAAATAATTTTCAGTTTTTAGAAAATAAAGTTGATTCTTCTGATGAAGTTGAATCAAATAGGGTTAGTAATCTTATTAGCTGTAATGTGTTCGATTCGACATCTTCAATCAAATTTAGTTGTGATTTCCCTATTTCTTGTAATGAAAATAATGATGCAAGCTGGACTACCGATTTAATAGCAGAGGCTCATTGTGTAGAAAAAAGATGTAATAAAGATTTAATCAATGGTCAAGTTTCTTCTGTTTCTGATGATTCTATTGATTTCACTTTTGATTGCATCTATCATTTAGAACCATTGGATTTTGAAAAATACTCAATAAAAGATGATGATTATTATAAAGGGTTTGAATCTCAAGATCTCTTAGAGAAGATTAATCTGGGGACTCCTGATGATGTTCGAATTACATACATTTGTAAAGATCTTGTTGATCCTTTTCGAACTGAACTCTTCAATCTTTTACATGAGTTTAAAGATTGTTTTGCTTGTGATTATCATGATATGCCTGGTCTCGATTGTTCACTAGTGGAATATCGATTAGCATTGAAACCCAATGCTCGACCTGTGAAACAGACTCCAAGACATTTTGCTCCTGAAATTAATATAAGAATTAAAGAAGAGATAGAATGCTTTATCAAATCAAAGTTTATTCGAACTGTACGTTATGTTGAGTAGGTATCGAACATTGTCCCTATTATGAAGAAGAATGGGAAGTTAAGAGTATGCTTCGATTTTTGAGATTTGAATAATGCTACTCCAAAAGATGAATATTTTATGCCTATCGCAGATATGCTAATCGATTCTGCAGTGGAAAATAAAATCCTTAGTTTCATGGACGGTTATTCTGGATATAACCAAATTTTCATTGCAGAAAATGATGTGGCTAAAACTGCCTTTCGTTGTTCTGGAGTATTAGGTACGTATGAATGGATAGTTATGCCTTTTGGTTTGAAGAATGCTGGAGCAACATATCAGTGGGAAATGAATGCTACTTTCCATGAATTTATTGGAAAATTTATGGAAGTATATATCGATGATGTTATGGTCAAATCAATTTCGGCAAGTCAGCACATTGATCATTTAAGGAGAGCATTCCTCACTATGAGGAAGAAAGGGTTAAAAATGAATCCTTTAAAATGCGCTTTTGGTGTATCGGCTGGAAATCTTTTGGGTTTTTTGTTCATAAAAAAGGGGTTGCCATCGATAAAAATAAAACAGATGCAATATTGGCGTTGTCTGCATCTAAATCGAAGAAAGAAGTACAATCTTTTTTGGGTAAGGTAAATTATCTTCAAAGATTCATTTCGAATCTTTCGGATCGAACTAGAGTGTTTGCACCTTTAGTAAATTAAAAATGGTTCACAATTCGAATGGACAACGGAACATCAGTTGGCGTTCGATTCGATTAAGACTTATTTGTCTAAAGCACCGGTTATGGCGAATGTTCGTCTATCTGAACCCTTGAAATTATATATTGGAGCATCTGAAAATACTATAGGGTGTATGTTAGCCCAAGATGATAAAAACGGGTATGAACGGGCAGTTTATTACCTTAGTCGAGTTTTAACTGATATCGAAACAAGGTATTCCCCGATTGAGAAATTGTGTTTGTCTCTGTATCATGTTTGTATGAAATTAAAGTGTTATATGGTTGCTAAATCGGTGAAAGTTAAAGTACAGACTGATCTTATTAAATATATATTGAGTTTCCCTATGTTAAGGGGACGTTTAGAGAAATGGATGCTAGCGTTGACAGAATTCGATTTACAGTATGTTCCAGTGAAGGCTGTAAAAGGACAGGTCATTGCAGATTTTCTTGTGGATAATTCGAAAGACCTGCATGACCAGGGGGCAAATATAATCGATGTGGAAGTTAACTATTAGAAATTATATTTTGATGGATCGAAGCATAAAGATGGTGCAGTGGTTAGAATCCTTGTTATTTCGCCAGAAGGTATTCAATCAGAATTTTTGTTTGAATTAAAGTATCATTGTTCCAATAATGTAGCCGAATATGAGGCTCTGGTTTTGGGTCATGAAATTTTAGTCGGAAAAGGAGCTTTAGAGATTCAAATTTTAGGGGATTCACTGTTGCTTTTAAAGCAGTTATTGAAGGAGTTTAAGTGTAATAATGAGACGTTACAAAAAATATTTAGTAACTGCTTGGAAATTGTTAACGTCTTTTTGAAAAGTTTCTCTGGTACATATCCCTAGAATTCATAATAAAATTGCTAATGAGTTAGCCCAAATCGCTTCAAGGTATCAGATCGGTCCAGAGACTATTAGGAAATTATCTAGTATCCATCAAATTTTAGTACCAGCAAATGAAAGAGAAGTTTTGTGTATAGATGAATGGGAGGATTCTGATTGGAGAAAACCTATTGCTCATTATTTAAAAGATCCTAATATTGCAGTCGATAGAAAGATAAAATTACGAGCAATAATTTTTGTCTTAATGGCTGATGAATTATATCAAAAAGGGATCGATGGGAGTTTGTTAAGATGTCTAGGCCGAGATGATCAGAACATTGCATTAGGTGAGGTCCATAATGGAATATATGGCGCTCACCAGGCAGGAAAAAAGATAAAATAGGTGTTATATTGCAATCATGTGTATTGGCCATCTATGATAAAAGATTGTATTGATTATGCGAAGGCATGTCAAGAATGTCAGAAACATGGTTCGATACAACAGATCCCAGCGGCTAAATTGCATTCGATAATAAAGCCGTGGTCGGTTAAAGGTTGGACTTTGGATCTGATTGGGTTGATTCACCCCCTTCATCAAAACAACACAAGTTTATCTTAGTAGTAATTGATTATTTCACAAAATAGGTTGAAGCTGTTCCCCTAAAAGAAGCTGGTTAAAGTGAAATAATGGACTTTGTCGAGGAACATATTATCCATCGATTTGGAATTCCTCAGACATTAAGTACTGATCAAGGAACTATGTTTACTGGTCAGCAAATTAAAAATTTTGCAGCCTCGAGGAGTATTAATATGGTTACTTCAACTCCTTATTATGTGCAGGCTAATGGGCAAGTGGAGGCAGCGAATAAGATCCTGATAAGTTTGATTAAAAAGCATATCGAAAATAAGCCTCGAACATGGCATGAAACTTTAAGCCAAGTATTATGGGCTTATCAAAATTCTCCAAGAGGTTCGACGGAAACTTCACCTTATAAATTGGTGTATGGCCATGATGCAGTATTACCGTTAGAAATTAATTTGAATACTTTAAGAGTATCGAGACAAAATGATTTTCCAGTTGATGATTATTGGAATGCGATGTTTGATGAGTTAAATGAATTAGACTCAGAGCGAATCTTGGCACTCGATAATGTGATTCGACAAAAAGAAAGTATTGCTCGAAGTTATAATCGTCGAATCAAAGGAAAATCTTTTAGGATAGGTGAGTTAGTTTTAAAAGTCATTTTACCAATAGAAAAGAAATTGAGATTTCTAGGTAAATGGTCCCATGCTTGGGAAGGTCCTTTTCAAGTTATAGGGACGTATTCTAGAAATGCCTATCAGATTAAAAATATCGAGTCAGGAAAGGTGATTAACTCGATTAACAGAAAATACTTGAAACATTTCTATTGTTGGAAAAAGTAGAAATTCAACATACATAAGTCCAGAAAAGATGGAAATCATTACAAAAAGTAAAACTTGAAATGAAAAGAAATTCAAAGTGATACTAGTTTTGCTAAATCAGAGCGTAGCTTTGCCCTTTTGTTTTCCAGAATTGAAAGTGCCTCGATTTGTTTGAATTTGTCAAATTGGACCTTCTCAAGTTGTTTTTCATATTCTTTTCGCTTGGTCTCAATGGAAACAAGTTCTTGAATGAGGTGTTGTTGTTTTTGTTGGGTGGCTGCCAGAGGTTTGGCTACAGTAGCTCGATTCTGTTGTACTTTAGCAAGTTTTTCATTGATTTGAGCTAATTTCGCTTCAAGTTTTGCTTCTTCTTGGTCATGAAAAGCTTGAACAGAAATAGCATGGGAGATTCTCAGATTAAATTCTTCACGGGAAGCTTGGACTGGTTGAGCGGCTGCCAAACAACTTTCTATATTAGTTTTGATATTGGTTTCTTCAGTCTCAGTTTCTTGGAGTTAAAATTGAGATGCTATGCTCTCATTGAGAAGTTGTTTGAATCCTTGAATTGAGGCAAAATTTGGTGTGTTAGCCGAAAGTTCGAAGGAAGAATTTAAAAGATCAGCCAGGAGTTGGTTAAGAATTGTGTCATTAACCCATGTGGTAGGTGGATGATCCAAGAGCTTTATGAATGATCGAAGTTGCTCTCGAGTGTTGGCATTTAACTCGAATAAAGGCCTTGATGTAGAAGGTCTTGAGAGTGTGGGTACTAGCATAGGTACTTTATTTTCTTAGATAACTTGGTTTAAAACAGAGATCAAGTTGGCCAAGGTAGCACTTGTAGGAGTGGTGGAAGCACTCAATGTTTCCGGTCTCGGTCTAGGAGGAGTCTGAAAATCAACTCGATGAGGAGGACTATGTAGTTTTTGGAGGGGTTTCCAAGACTCTGGACCGAGACGAATCTGAATTTGTTGTCTCAACATTTCGGGAGGTAGAGTCAAAATTTGGAGCCACTTGGTTTTCCGCAAAAGGTGCAGCCTGGTTTTTGGGTGAAGTTGATTCAAGTATGAGAGTTTGAGTTGGAGAATGCTGTGGAGGGTCTTTTGTCAAATCGACCACTGATGTTACATGAGAAGGTGAAAAAATAGCGTCAGGTGGTTGAGTAGATCCTGTAGCTTGAATGGAATCATGGGATGAAGAATGCCATTGATCATGATGTTGTTGCAGAATTGGTTGGTCAAGTATCACAGGGGATGTAATTGAATGAGCAGCAGTGAAAGGCTGGTATAAAAGATACATAGTTATGAGTTAAAATTCATTTCAATTTGAATAAGACACATATAGAAATGTTAAGTGTTACCAGAGCAGGTTCTGGTTGCCGGATTAGTTGAGAATCTGGATCTAAATCGGCTGTATCTTTCGATTGGGAAGAGGTAGTGTGAACATTTTTATTGGTTGGTTCACTTTCATCAGAACCCTCACTTGATGATGGCAACACTAACTGGTAAGAAGTTCAAAATTGAGTATGGTTAAGAAAATACAATTTGTAAAGCATTCCAAGTTAAAAGGAAAAGTTGTGAGTAAAAGTAGTTACCTTTCGAGAGGTTCTGGTAGGAGTCCTTCTACTTTTATGAGGTGGTGGTCGAGAAGTGTCAGCTTTTCTTTTGTGAGTTCTCTTTAGGAAACTCTCAGCAGCAGGGATTGTTCGAATAACAGTTTGTTGAATTTCTTCTAAGGTATGAGTGTACCTTGAATAATAAGCAGTTCACCATTTGAAACAGGATTTGGTGATGTATGAGCTGCGATCGTAGATCAAGAAATTGAAACGATCCCTGCGTTGTTGATTTTTTGAAAGGCATGTATTGAAATCTTCTTGAGTTGTTAAAACAATGTGGTAGAATGGATCACCATGCCGAGGTTGTGGCATTGGAATGGCTTGAGAAAACTCCAGTTGTCTGGCTGTTAAGTGAGGTGCATATAGAGTTATTTTGAACTTTTCTTTTTTGTGTAAAGGCGGCCGGAATTACTTGAACAGCTAGTAGGTTCGCCCAACTTCGATTTTCAAGTTCACTCTCTTCATTAGTGTTAGGAAAGAGTAAACAATCAAGCCAGACAGGACCGCAATTGCGATGTAGAAAAGGAGTGAAATTGAGTTGATCATTGTCAAAATCTTTGCAGGAATGAAAAAGAGAGAAAACAGCCCAGAATCTATCTTCGTCCGATTGGGCGTTTGGAAAATTGGATTTGTAATTAGACAATCTAAAACCTTCAATGTGTTGCTTGTCAGTACTGCTACCTCCAGGTTTCGTCATAAAATTTCCAAAAACGGCATTGAGCCATAATTGAAGAAGCCACAGAGGGCCTCCTGTACTGATTATTTTATTGTCTCGAAGGTCACAAACAAATTGACCAAGTTCTTCAAAAATGTGCCTTAGAAGGAGTTTGGCCAAGTTGAGAACTTTTCCTTTGTGAAGAATAGTAGCTAAGGGAAGGAAAAGCTTCGACATTTGTATGCTTCGAGAACAGAACAGAATTGCATTTAACCAATAAAATAAGAAGGCTACATGTTCATTATCTGTGATTTTTGTACTTTCTGCACCCATGTTATGGGCAATGAAGTCACTATAGGAGTTGGTTCAGACAAAATTATAGTGGCGCTTAGGCTGCATGTCCGGGGTACAATCCGGAGGATTTATTGGGAGTCCTGTAATAGCAGCTACGTCAAGGAGAGACATTCCGATCATTCCGCAAGAAAGATGGAAATTGTTGGTTGTCCTGTTCCAGAAACAAGTCACAACCCTAATCATCCAAGGGTATGTTGTAAGTGAGAAATGAGAAAGCCTTAGTAATTCTTGTATTCCTAAAGCTTCCCAGGCAGCACTTTTTGTGGGCTCAAGGCGTTGGTACCAAGTTGTGAAATCGAATCCTCGAGGATTGATTTTTAGATTATTCCTAAAGGATTTTTGGTTGATGAAATGAGAAATGTTAAAAGTTTGGTTCATTAGCATATCTTCCCCTTCAGCACTTAGAAAGAAAGAAAGTTTTTTGTTTGCTCTCTCAAGTGTTTCAATTGGTCCGAGAAAGCAGTATGTATCTGCACTGATTGTGAAGGGGATTAAGATTCTGGTATCATTAATTTGCAAATGGGGATCGTCAATGACTTCATCATTGACTTGATTAAGAATGCGAAGGGCTGGCGGAGATGGCGGTGCTACTGCAGGACTTTTACCTTTGTCTTGGGTGGTAGCTTGACAAGAGGAACCAGCCATTATTGAATAGAGAAAAGGAGACTAAAGGTTGGGATTTTTGTGAGGAAGTCCTTGGTGTAAGGGAAATTCAGGAAATGGTAAGTTTTGAAAGATTTGAACAAAGGTGAGAATGATGGATTTAAAGTGTTACTATAGCCGTTGCTGTGAGAGAGATGTGGATATAGGTAACTTCGTAAGGAAGATGAAGTGGTAGAAAGAGACAAGTCTCGAGAAACGTGTCGAGTGGGTCAGTATTAATGGGGAGTTTAAATGACAATTATTACTGATTTGAAAACTGACGTTTTCAATTTTGGATTAAGTATTTTATCTTCTGATAATGTTATCAAAATCAAATACATTAATCCAAGGGGGCAATTTGTTGATCAAAAAAATATATTCGATAAAAGTAAGCTGATTCGGAGTAGGTCAAGTGCGAGTTAAGTTGGAAATGATTGGCTCAGATTAGATTTCGATTGACTTATTAATTGGATAAGTTTGATCAAATAAGAGATTCAAAATAAGTGATCGAGTGAGGCATTTGATAGGCAAGCCAAATCGTCATGGTAGTGGAATAGTTAGAGGTTTCTATCACACGAGAAAATTATGGGAAACGCTTACAATCAAATGGCAGGAACGGTTATCAAGAGGGATTGCATTCAAAATTGTGATCATGTAATTAATTGTAATTAATCGTCAGTTATGTAAAATAGATTATAAATACTAGGAAGCGTTAGAGAATAAGGGTTGGAACTTTTACTCAGAAAAACATTCAAGCACACTCACATCCCAACGAATTCCTGAATCTGCAATCGAGTAACTTTTTTATAGAGTTCCTTCCATCTTTTCATCTTTTCAATTCACTTTTCTGTAAAATTGACATTTTAAGTAATTTTATTTTCTAAGTTCTCTCTATTTCAATTGTTCAATTTATCTTCTTGAATTTTAATCTTTCATGCTGAAGTCCTTTGATCCAATTGAAGGCAGTTTATTTGTTTCCTTTTAATTTCAATGCGAATAGCTTTTAATTTATAAACAATTTCCTTTTCAAATATTTTATTTCTTCTTTTATTTTTCAATTCACAGAGTTTAATTTATTTTTATTCCCGAAACTTATCTAATGGAAGATACTTTGATGCACTTTTAGAAAAACTGGTACCTGCAAAGAGGAGTAGGTTTCACCCCCAGACTATTAGAATCGAACCACTATCGATTTGCAAAAAATTGACAAAACAAATCTGCATTGTTTTTCAACCAAACTTTGCATTTCTTTTGAAATCCAGCACTGCAATCAAATTCCTATAGTTTCGCGTGTTTGAGAACAATGAATGATTCAAGTTTAGATCAGTTGAACTATGGTAAATTAGATTATTCTTCTGAATCAAATTAAGTGGACGAGATTTGGTTCATTCCTAATTTATGTAGTTTCATTCTTCAACAATTTAAATTGAATGGAATGGAATCAAATGCAATTAAATGATAATAAATAATTTCATTCTTTTTTGTGAAAATCAGTGTTATTTCTAAATTTGAATTTGGATGGAATGTAATAGTTTCTGAATTTTTAGATGAATCTATTTAGTGTTATATGGGACATTTTTCAGTTCATTTTTGTTTATGTTTGATGTTGTTGGTTCTTATGCTTTAATTCAATTTTAAATGGGATTAATTATTTTTTTAAAACTTTTATGTGATTTCAACCAACAATGAGCTTATGAAATCATTTTATTATAAATATGAAATTCTCTACTATACATTCAATTCATTTGTTTTTATATAATTGTGTTGTGCTTATAACATTTTGGTTCGTTTTTAGTATTTATGTGTTGTCGATGAGCAGTTTGTCCCGAAGGTTGGTATGATTTTCAAGACACTTGATGAAGCTGAAAAATTTTATAAAAATTATTCCAAACTTGCTGATTTTTCTACGAAAATAAGAAACACTATTCGAAATGGAAATAAAATTAAGAATCAATTAATTACATGTAGTAGAAAGAAGAAATGAAAATCAAAGATATCTCCAACTCTTAATATAAACCCCTCAACTGGAATCAATTTTCCAACAAAGATTTATATACATAAAATGAAGGACGTTAGTTTTTTAATCATTTCTAAAATTATTCTGGATCATTCACATACATGCTGTCCAAATAGAACAGAGTTGCTTAAACAGCACATGGAGCTAATCATGTTTGTGCATCGTACGATCGAGAATAATGATGAAACAGGAATTAGACCAAGCAAAATATACCAATTATTTGTGGCAGCAATAGGTGATCACCGTGAACTAAGTTTTGTAAAAAAAAAGATGTGAGAAATTATATTACAAGGGAAGTCCGCAACGTGTCTGAACAAGATGATGCAAAAAAATTGGAAAATACTTATTAAGAATGAAAGAGAAGCATCAAAATTTCTTTTATGAGGTTGATGTTGAGGTTGATCACTCTATCAAAAATGCTTTTTGGGCTGATGCAAGAAGTATGGTGATACGTGCTTCAAATGTTCGTGATATGAATAGATCAAATATTATTTAAAATTATTAGTTTATTTTGATGTATTTTGATTTTTGTTTATTTAGTTACTAGATTGGACTTTATGTTTGTGGGTTTTAGGGTTTTCTTTGTTTTAACCTAATAAGAGGTTTAAATACCTTCTTAGCTATTGTAGTCGTAGTATTGAGTGATTAGAGGTGACAAAACACATTTTGGTTTTGTGATGAAATTATGGTGTGGACAAGTGAGGTTGAGTGAGTTCTTCTCTTATTGCATGGGAAATTGAGTGGAAGGTTGATGAGTTCCTTCGATGAAATTCCCAAATTATGATGTAGATAAGTTAGTTGAGGAGTCCCTTTCTTGTTGTTTCAAGAAATTGGATAGAAAATATAGTGATTCTCTCTGTATTCAATTTCAACTGATCTTTTTTGTTTCTATTTCAATTTTAATGTATCTTTCTTATTCAATTTTAATTCGTGTCATTTTGTTTTTCCTTTTTGTGTATCATTTGGTATAGAGCTTGGGTATTAGATTAATTATTATTAATCTATATTTGTTCTTCTTTTATCGTTAAAAAAAGTCTAGTGTCTATCGTGTCTTTCTTTATGTTTTTGTCATTTGTGTCTTCTGTTTGAGTTTCATTATTGTTTTGTAGTTATTGTTGATTTTATTGTTTTAAAAAATAAAATAAAAAACATACAGCGCAAAAAAAAAGAAAAAAAGAAAAATACACAAAAAGGAAAAGAAAAAAAATTATCTTTTTTGTAATTGTCCTTTTCTTATACTAGTTTTTTTTTTACCAAAGATGAATCTTTTTTGAAGAGGAAGAGAATGATACGTGTTTCAAATGTTCGTGATATGAAGAGTTCAAGTGTTACTAGAAGATATTAGTTTATATTTTTAGAATGTTTTAATTTTTTTTTTGTTTACCCAAACGGTATCCCCCAACCCGACAAGTTAAGAACTAATCCGTCGCGGATCTGAGCTTCATTTAAGGGTCTGCCGCTGGCTAATGAGTTGCTGCATGTACAATGATTTTGTTTATTTAATTACTAGATTGGGCCTTATGTTTGTTGGCTTAAAGTTTCCTATATTTTAACCTAATAAAAGGTTATAAATACCTCATAAACTAGTATAGTTGTAATTCAGAATTATTTAGAGGTTTAAAATTTTTTTTTGGGTTTTATGATGAAACCACGATGTGGACAATTGAGGTTGAGTAAGCCCCTCTCGACAATTTCCTTTTGCTCGTCACTCAGTTTCTTGTAGACAACTTTTTGAGGAAAAAATTTCCTACAATAGCACCAGCATTGAAATAGGTTAATATAAACAAAGTAACACATAAATAACAGCAAAACTTTATTAATAGAATATAGCAGAAAAATCTTTTTTTATAACCAGTTGAATTTAGACCCGGTGCATCTCTTATGGTTATGTCGATCTTTCCAAAGCACGTCTCTAAGAATCCTTTATAGAGATCGAAGGAATGTGCCAATTCCCTCAAGAGGTTGTGTGGGACATTTAATGACGAGATATGTCTCAGTGCGCCAAATCCCATTTTCTCGATGATTGCTTTCTTTTGATCACGCATTTTGGCAAATATCTCAGCTATCATTCTTATAGAGCATCTCAAATTGTGAGTTTTCTACAATAATTTGAAATTATGTTATACGATATATTTATAGTACAAAAGTAGAGTTGATTTAATGTGTATATGTTTACATCATAAACTGGCTTTTTTCTTTTTAAGACGGTCTTCTTGGCAACTTTCTTCTTTCTCATTTAGACGGTAAGGAATTAAAAATTTGGTCAATACTTAACAACAATATCAACTGAACCTCGGTTAATTCATAAATGAACCAAAATTAATTCACTATTTAAACAAGCAAACACATAGACTCAATCATCAACAAAAATATTCCATGACCTAAGCACAGTAAATTCAAGTGAACGAGACCAAATGAACCTCAATTAAACTAAGTAATGAACCAAAATTACTTAATGATCCCACCACAAAAAATTATTTCAGAACAAATAAACAAAAAAACTCAATAATTAACAAAAACACATCCAAATCATTTTTTGATAAGAAAAAATAGTCTAAATTACACCAGAAGCAGTACGAAGTCTATTATATGCCCTAACTATACGAAATCCAGGAGAACGAGATTCAATCATTAACCAAAACATGTGCAAATCAATTTTATATCCAGAAAAGCGTCTATGTGAGTTAGATAACACCGAATGAGTATTGTTATCACAAAATGTACACTATAAAAAGAACTATTATTTCTATTTTTTGTTTTTAACTATATCAACTATCTCGCAAGAGAGAGAAGACGAAAGTACCTTCAATGATTTCTCTTTTTCTTTTCACTTGAGTTTTCGCTGAGTTTTGATTGTTTGTTGTGAGATTTTAAGAGAGATTTTAAATTTGAGAAAAAAAAATAAAAATTTATGTTGCATAGCTCTTAGAAATAAAAGTAATTTTTTTTAGATTTATGCTAATTTAATTGAATTTGGACGTAAAAAAGTTTAAATATATAACATAACTATTATTTTTTTATTTATACACAGCACCGTATAAATTTTAATGTTAATATGTTATAAATAATTATTTATAGTATTTACAAACTTTACGTGTACATTTAACATATTGATGCTTAACATGCTTTAAGATGTCTTTGTTGCAACACGGTTTTTGTTTTGTTTAATCTTTAATGTAATTAAAAAAAAAGTAATCCACATGAAGGCTGATGCACTACCCTTGTTAACACAGTACCATCGTTTTATATGTTAGTGTTAAAATGGGTTGAAAATATATAAAATACCTATTTTTGAATAATCAATCAATTATATTAATAAAAGATAAAAATGTTATTTTTAAATTAGTAACAGTATTAATTAAATTTGTAAGTTATAAGTTTAAAATTAAGCAGAACAAATTTGAATATAACTTTTATACTATAACTAATCAACAATAATAAAGACTTATATAGTACAATAAAATACTAAATTAATTAATACAAAATTGTAACAAATTCACACTAACAAATACACCAGTTGAGATTTATTGCTTAAATGGGTGACCTTAATACATCACTATTTTCAAATACTAACTACTAACTATTAATTCTAGTGGTAGAAGTGTGAAGCTCCCCTCGTATATTAGATGTGTTGTAAAGTATTTAATTTTTTTTTGGATTTATTTTTACATTAACATTGCTCCTGCAAAAAATTATTTTGAATAAGCTATTTATTATTTTTAGATATTATATAGCAATTAAAATAAACTTTATATAGCAATTAAATAATTTAGGAAGAAAAAACAATTAACTACGTAAAGATCCAATTTATAATGAACTATGTATTCTATATGTACTCTTCTACAATAATTTAATTAAAAATTTTGGATCACAAACCAATAAAATAATCTAAACTTTTGTGATGGTCATTACTCTAATCAAAATAAAGAAATATTTCTTAATAGAAATTTAAAAAACTCATTTAATATTTAGATAAGAATACACATAAAAAATAAAAGGTAAAAATAGAAAAAAATAAAAAATAAAAGAACATATCTAAGTTATTAAATAGGATAAAAATTCTGCATTCAATTATAATAGCGATAAATTATTTGATCCACGTTATTTATATATACTTTAGAGAAATATAAATCAACCTAATATAGTAATATTATAAAAATACCAGCCAAGCTAAAACTAATATAAATAAGCTCTTATAGTTTAAATGGCATAATTTTTTTATACTTATTCAAGAGATTATGGGTTCCACTCTCCCTATCTTTAGTAAAAAAAAAAAACTATAAATATAAAATATATCAAATCAAATAACCAATTTAAATAACACAAACTGAAAAAAATATATAATTTAATTAACCTAAATTATGACAAATAAGCAGTGATAATTTGATTAACCTAAAATATAGAACAAATAAAATAATTTTAATCAAGGTTAACAGAAACAATTAAAAATAAAATTAAAAAATTATTTTAATTAAATATTTAAATAAATTAAATTACCATTAAAATAAAAACTAATAGCAACATTTTAATTTAATATAAATTAAAATAATATAATTATAGAATAATAAAAATAAATAAATTAAAATAAATTCATTATTTCATAATTAATATCGTTATAGTAATCAGTGGAAGAGCAATTATTTAGGAATGTATTTAGTTTTTCCATTTAGCAAATAGTATGCTATTATTGCTATATACCCGTATTTGAATTGGATTCACCAATGTAATAGTTATCCTTACAAATAGATATTATTTTTTAGTGAACTTGATTTGCCCTTATGAGAGAAGTAATGGAGAAAAACCTTTCTCTAACTTGTATTTTACTGAGGGCAGACTTGACCTTACATATTTTTTATTGTTCTTATTTATATAAGAGGCCGTGGAGGCAGTGATCCCACACTATGCTCTAAATGTGAGCCGCATATACTGATCCATGAATGGGCGTTAAAGTTATAAAAGATGGATGGTTCTGGTTCCATATATACGACGTCGTATCTATTTCAGCATGCACCGACAATTTTGGGTCAAATAACTCTCTTCCATACCAAAATCATCGCTGCCAAACTCCCCACTATCTTCCATTATTTATTTATTTATTTATTATTTATTTTGTTTTTACAGTTTTTCTTCCACTTCCACCCCTTTCTCTCTAAACCCCAAAAACAATGGCATCCTCCACATACAGGATTCAAACTATATTGGTGTGCTTGGTCATCTGCTTGAATGATGCAGTTGCAGATGTAGAACCCAACTCTGAAGGAGAAAAAAGGTGCGACAAGAGATGGATACACATAAGGAAGATACCACCAAGATTCAACTTAGATCTACTGTCAAAATGCTCCGAATACCCGCTGTTTGACGACTTCTGCCCGTACCTTGCGAACCATGGCCTGGGTCAGAAGACGCACAACCACTCAAACAGTTGGTACCGCACCGACCCGTCCACTTTGGAACTCATATTCCACCGCCGCATGCTAGAATACCCATGCCTCACCCATGACCCCTCTCTTGCCGACGCCATCTTCCTTCCGTACTACGCCTCCCTAGACGCTCTCCGCTACCTTTACGGTCCAGACTACAATTCAAGCTCTGATCACGGCCTCGAACTCTTCGAATTCCTCCAGGATGACTCCCCTGAGATCTGGGCCCGCAGAATGGGCCACGATCACTTCCTTGTTATGGCTCGCCCCGCTTGGGACTTCACGCAGCCCTTACATAATGACCCGCCTCTCTGGGGAACCTCCTTTCTTGAGCTTCCCGAGTTCTACAACGTCACCGCTCTCACGCTCGAATCTCGCGCGTGGCCCTGGCAGGAGCACGCTGTTCCTTACCCAACGTCATTTCATCCTCCGAATCTGGGTTTGTTAGAGTCCTGGGTGCAGCGCGTGCGTCGCTCCAAGCGTTCTAATCTGGCCATGTTTGCGGGCGGTGGTGGATCCTCCACGGGTGGTCCCAATGTCCGTCGGAGTATCAGGATGGAGTGCGAGTACGCGACGGCGAATGCCACCGGTGTTGACGGGTACGAGAGTCTGTGCGAATTCGTGGATTGCTCGAACGGTGTTTGTGAGCATGACCCTTTGAGGTTCATGAGGCCAATGTTGAAGTCGAGCTTCTGCTTGCAGCCGCCAGGGGACACACCGACGCGGAGGTCAACGTTCGATGGGATCGTGGCGGGTTGCATACCAGTGTTCTTTGAAGATCTATCAGCAAAGGCGCAATACGGGTGGCACTTATCAGAGAACGAATTTGAGAGTTTCTCAGTATTTATTCCAAAGGAGGATGTAGTGTTTAAGGGTTTGAAGATCTTGGATGTTTTGAAGCAGATACCCAGGGCTAGGGTTCGGCGAATGAGGGAGAAGGTTCTTGAATTGATTCCCAGAGTTGTTTATCGCAAGCATAACAGTTCTCCAGGTTTAAGGATGAAGAAGGATGCTTTTGATATTACTGTTGATGGTACTTTGGAAAAGATTCAATCCCGTCTTCAGGAACTTAGCTTGATTCATTCACAACCTCTCATTCTGTAATAATGATTTTGTCTTTTTCTAGTTAGTTAAGTAATTCGTTATAATTTACTTATTAATAGATTTTGTTGAGTATTGATTAAAGAGTAAATGCTTTTTGGAGCCAACATTTCTGCAAAATAGTGAGACTTGTAGTTCATTTCGTTTATTTCAATTTTTTTTAGCATGTTTGGATTAAAGTTTGTAAAGAGAAATTTGTATTAAATTGATTAGAGTTGGTGTTAATATGATTTATATTTAACAATTTTTTAATTAAAATAAATTATAATAACATATATGTTGTTTAGATGATATTATTTAAAATTATATTTACTTACAAAAATATTTAAAAATATGTAATTATATCATTAGAAATTATATTTTTTTTTAACAGTTTCTTATTATAGTTTCTTATTATATTTTCTTTAGCACTTCTTCACTATATATATTTTTTAAAGAATTTAAATTTTTATATTGAAATTTAGTACTTTTTATCATAATTTTTTAGTATTATTCTTTAGTACTCTAAATAAAGTACATACTAATTCAATAACACATAATAAAAATTATACAAAGTTAAACTAAAAATAATAAAATTTTAAAAAAATTATGTATTAATAAAATTTATTAAAATAATTATAAACAACTAGTACAAAAAATATATTAGAAAAATACAACAATATAATAGAGAATATCAAACAAAAAAGCTTTTAATGAAACATCCATATCATAAACAAGAAAAATAAATAAAAAATTGATAAACAATTATAATTAAAAAAAACAACTAAAAATGATAGTATAAAAACATATTTATTTATGAAGCAAGATCATACAAAAATACAATAACTCTTATGTTTTCTGATATTGAGATTAAACGATAAAATTAACAGAAAAAAATAATTTTTTTTTCAATTATTTCTTAATCTAACAATTTATGGCAAACTTAAAAATTATGACCTGATAAAAAAGAGTTAAAACACATAATCTTATTTGCATTTAAAAGAAAAAAAATTATGGCTAATGAGCTTTCTGATGCCGATCATCATTCTCGTCAACATTGTGTAAACATTATAATGTCTATTCTGATGCTAATTTTTTTTAGACATGACAATCCATCCTTATAATTAGTAGTATTAGGAAAGTGCACGCTAAGAGACAAACACTCCACATCCACATGACTTTTGGTTCAACTAAATTTAAAGTTTTTATCTAATCCACATATATGAATTATTGCAAGCGAATTATTTAATTTAAATTAGGCATTCAAATAACTATTCATCTTTATGAAGGATGATGATGGGTTTAGTTGATTGATAATAATTTTCTATGAAATATAGATTCGACTACATTTTTTGTTGGTATTATATTAGGCTACTTATGTAGACAGAAAGCCACCTAGGTAAGAATTGGCTAGTTTCGGCCCAGTAACAGGCTTGTGCTCTGGGGAGAGACTAAGCCCATGGCCCAAATTTATTATCTATTATTATTGGTCAAGTTAGTATTGAACTTGGTCTACATATATGACATTTTATTATTATTATTATTATTATTATTATTATTATTATTGTTATTATTAAGTTTTTTTTCTATTAAAAGGTAATTTTATATTTTAAGATTTAATTTTAATGCAGATATAATGTCATTTTAAAAAATATTTACATTAAACAACTAATTATATATTTTTAGAGACTTGTTACACATACAATTCTTTTTGGTATACAAGTCTATACAAATAAGCGCAAACTCAACAAAAACAACTCTCAATTTAAAGATGGTGTAAACACGGGCTTCCTCACCTTTGAATAGCGCGAAATGAGAATTTGTTCTTCTTCACCATTTGTATTTTACGTTCTTCCTTTTACTCCTTCTCCTTTTTTTTATTCTCCTTCTTCCTTGCATTCCTCCTCACTTTTTTTTCGCATTTCTCATTCTTCTTCTTTTTCGCGTTTTCATCCTCATCATAGTTCTTTTTATTGTTGTTATTGTTGCTGCATTTTATTTCTCCTCCTCTTTCTACTGATTTTGCAACATTATATATATTTTTTCTTCTTTCTTTGATTTTTTCTCCCAAGAAGAATTATAAGAAAACGAAATAAGAATATGAGGAAGAAGAAGCAGTAGAAGATGAGAAGGAGGAAGAGGAAGAGTTTTGAATTATACAGAATTTATCAGAATAAAAATACACCCAAATATCTTCGTGTTACACCCAAATTTGCTGCAAACAGAAAAAATGTTTCTTCTAATACTGCATTTTTTTCTTCTTCTTATTTTTTCTTATTTATTTCTTTCTTTTAGTTAAATAAAAATGTAAGTTCATAATCTTTCAAGTAATTTTGCAGTATTATGTGTTTCTTTTTTTTTATTTGATTTTTTTGTTTTTATTCTTGTTAAGAGAGTAAAATAAGAAAAATCTTGAGAAGGTAAAACAGAAAGAAAAAGATGAATAAGAAAAAAAAAAGAAAAAGAAGATGGTCAGAATAAAAATACACCCAAAGCTTTTTAAAACACACCAAAATATCTTCGTGTTACACTCAAATTTGCTGCAAATATAGAAAAAATGTTTCCTCTAATGTTATATTTTTTTCTTATTTCTTTCTTAGTTAAATGAATGTAAGTTCATCTTTTTCTAAGAAAATTTGCAGCATTATGTGTTTTTTCTTTTTCTTTGTTTGATTTTTTTATTTTTATTTTTGTTAAGAGAGTAAAATAAGAAGAAACTTGAGAAGATAAAAGAAAATGAAAAAGATGAATAAGAAAAAAAGTAGTAAAAGATGAGAAGGAGGAAGATGAAGAGTTTTGAATTATGCAGAACTTATCAGAATAAAAATACACCTAAATATTTTCGTATTACACCAAAATTTGCTGCAAATATAGAAAAATATTTTCTCTAATGCTACTTTTTTTCTTCTGAATTGAACCACACCTCAACCACATGATTGGATTTAAAACAATAATCAATTTTGTTCTGGTTTAATTGACAATTTGAATTTGAATTATTTATTATCTTCAACAACAAGATAATTGATGATGGAGAAGAAAGAAAAAAAGAAAGGAGGAGAAGAAATTCTAATGAAAAAAAAAGAGAACAAGGAGGAGGATGAGGAAGAAGTGGTGTTGATGATGACGATAACGAAGAACGTAAATATAAATAACTTATAAAGACTTATATGAAAAAATGCTTGTATGTAGAGAATAATTCATATTCTTATATTACTATTTAAAAGTAGCTAATTTTTATGCACATTATCTTTAAAAAAAAAATTAGATGATTGTGTTAAATTTTTATAGAATTAATATACTAAATTTAATTTTTTACTTTTATATGTATAATTTTTATATATTTTTATTTTTGATATTAAAAATAGTTGATAAAAAAATTATCTTTTAAAAAATAAAAAAACATAAAAAAATATGTGTATAAAGAATTGGCACAAATATAATGTCAAAAGATAAAATATGCCTATATGCATTGCAGGTACTAATTATTTTTTATATGACCCAATATATAGTGTGATTTTCATATATTGGCGGAAAAATTTCAAGTCTATTGGAGAATACTGATATTTCAGTTGTTTTAACTGTTGATTTTAATTAATATATATTATATATATTTTTTATAATTAAGATCAACAGTTAAAATAAGTAAAATATCAGTATTCTCGATATACTTAAAACTTTTCTTATATTGGCTAATAGGTGTATAATACATATATATTGGGTGAAAATTTGGTCGGTTTATAAACCACAATTAAACAAAAATATTGTATAGAGTCAATGACTAATCTATGGCGGTATTAAATTTCATTTAAGAGTTTGTTGCTAGCCAATGAATTACTGCATGCATAAGGCGTCGAACCTATATTATGTAGGTCGCAATTTTTTTTATTTGTCTTATACAAAATCGCGAGTCACTTTTTTTTTTTTCAGTCTAACTACCTCCAATACTAACATATTTAATAAAAAATCTAAAAATAACTTAATATTAAGTTAAAGTAAGTCTCAATATTATAAGATTTAAAATTTAGAGTTTAACCGAATTTTTACTCTATATCCAATATTTTAAAAAAAAAATTAGCCCATTGCAGGATCATATAAATTTGGTGAGAATGAAGACACCAAAAAATAAAAAAAATTCTATAAATTTCTTTTAGCAGAAAATTAAGAATTTCAAATGCCAAAATATTTCATATCAAAGTTTAACGTGACTTGTAAGTGACGTTTATGCAGGTGTCATTAATATACATACACCGATACACCATAGCTCGCAGATGCTCACATTAATTAATACTACATTATGCGATCATGACCGGTGACGTGAATCTCTTCATCATTTAATGATTTACATAATTATCAACTTTGCCATAACCTTCATTTTTCAATTCCAACACTTTTCTGGGGGCACGTTTGGTTTCTCACTTGCTCACTTTATTCACTTTACCTACCAACGTACCATATCATAAGACCAAAAATTTCTGCTTTTTAAAAGGAGGTTAGAAGTGAATAAGACTTGTGCATAAATTTGAACCTAAAACATTCAATATTTAATGGTAATAGCATTTGGCTTTCACTCTATTTGAAAACATGTAAGAATGCTGCTTTTGTATATGGTGCAATCTCAAATTTTTTCTTCGTGGCAAGTAAAATCTCTGTAGCCATTTCTGACCTGTACTTGAACTACTTTGGAATAATGTTTTGATTGGCATGTGAGATTTTGTGGACCCATAAAATCCAGCAATCACAAGTCACAACCTCAATAATAGAATTCTTTCAAGAGAAAATAAGTATTGAATTGTCACTCAAATAAAACCAGTTTAACAAAGTATAGATAGTATTGACTATTGACTCTTACCCAAAATGTGGTTAAAGTGTTTCTTAAGAAATTCAAGCCATTAATTAAGAAATAGCCTAAGCCTAGAGACTAGAGACTACTAGAGACTAAAGAGGCTGGCTATGCTTTTGATGAATGGAATTCGTTGGTGAAAAAGTACATGACAAGGCGATGATGGTGATGATGATGATAGAAGGAAGAGAAAGCATTTGCTGAAGTTGGTCATGTTTTGACCAAGTTGAGAATGGATGTTTTGAGGTCTTAGATTTTGGTGCAGCCACCTGCGTCTAAACTGGGAAATTGCTCTATAGAGCATATCAAGATGAGGGTAGTCCTTTGTTTCTCTAATGGGGACTAAATTGACCGAGGTTTGGTGAAAAATTCAAGTGTTTTTTGGTCCAAATTGGAAGCATTTAAGGCACCCTTTTTGTCCTGCTCAATGGTGATGTAGCGTAGGCCTCATTAATCTGCATCTTACGCTTTCCCCATAACATAACACAGCTAGCTTTGGCGCTTTTTACCTTGTCCTATATTATTTTCTTGCTTCTCTTTAGCCTTTTGCCACCTCCTAGACAAAAGAAAAACGCTTCTTTTCTTCATTTGTTATATCACATCTTCACATATAAAACAACCCCATAATCATGCTAATAATATAGAAAAGGTTTTAAGCACTTTTTTAATTTAGATGTGGGAGAGAGAATGGTATAGAACGTAGATATAGAGTGTACAGGTGCTTTATGCAATTGTGATATTAGAGCAAAAATTGGACCGTCCGATTTTTGAGTATATAAATTACCTTTATCAAAATTTAAATTTCCTCTTCTCCACTAATCGGACTGTCCGATTAGTAAGTTTAATTTTTTTTACACAGAAATCGAATGGTTCGATTTCTTCATCCTGTTTCAGAAAAAGCTGTTCCCACATATATGTCTAGCACCCATATTTTCTACAATAATACACAACACACACATGCTTCTCATATCCAAAAAAATAACCGGTTTTAAGTATATCAGCACATTGATATTTTAGTAAATTTTAATCGTTCATCTTAATTAAATACATTATATATATATATATATATATATATATATATATATATATATATATATTAATGTACCGATACACTTAAAAGTTTTTCAATAATATAAAAATGGGTTAAAGATTATTAGCCAGTATTTCCATGCAAGGACTTTACTTTGGTACGTGTTTTCTCAAGGCAAATTGGAAAAATACTAGAATGTTCATCCAACTTATTAAACAAAAGGACCCAAGTTACTCAAATTTTTCACTGAAGAATCTTTTACTTAGAAGTTAGAAGAACAATAAAAAAGAATTCTTTTGTAGAAATCATTCACATGAAACAAAAGCTTAATACATGTACAAGGGACAAAAAGATAAGATAGGATAAATAAAGAGATATAGTGCATGTTCATAAAATAACGCAAGGGAAGGGGGCCTCCTATTTCATTTTGGTTTTCCTAGAAACCCAACATCAAATATTAAGCAAATAAAAATAAAAATTAGGAATTACCTTATTTAAACAAATGTTACGAAAATAAATAAATAAATAAGCAAATAAAAATAGAGAAAAAGAATGATGTAAAGGGGTGGGAGAAGGAGAAGCAGAAGAAGCAGTGGTGGTGTTCTTGTGTCAGTGTCACATTATGCTTTGATAGCCATTTTTCTTTGCCTTCCCTTCCTTTCTTTTGTTCGCTAACCTGCTACATTTTTGGCATTTTCCCAACCCTTTCTTTCTTTTGTTTTTTTTCTATCGTCTCTCTGCTTTCACTTCTCCTCTGTTTTTTCAAGTTTCTAATCCCTTCTTCAACCTTCTCACTCTTTCCTCATAATGGAAGCAAAGACTCCTCGTGCTGCCTCAGAACCATTGAAGTATCAGGTAACTAACTTAGTTACACTATGATGATAACTTTCAGCTTTTTGCTATTTGCTTTCTTAAGCACTTAAGCTCGTCTCCTCTCTGTTTCTCAGACATGGTTCTTGAAGGTTTCCATACACTGTGAAGGTTGCAGAAGGAAAGTAAAGAAAGTTCTACGCAACATTGATGGTACTATTCAGTATTTACCAAGCTTAAACATAAATTAAAAAACATTTTTTTTGGTTGCTCTGCATATATGAACAGTATTTTGACTTGAAATTTCAACACTTTCTACTGTTCCCTGTTTTTCTATAGGGTCTAGTTCTTGTTTTCCACACATGCATGAACTGTATAACAATAACATTGCTAAGATTTCACATTTTCACCAAGTCAACTCAAAGTTAGTTCTTTCATTTTTAGAAAAAAAAAATCTTTTTTTTTACAGAACTTGTGCACGTTTTTGGTTTCTTGTTAATGACACAGAATTTTGGGTATTTCCCAACGTTTTTATTTTTGTTTTCTTTTGCAGGTGTTTTCACTACAACAATTGATCCCCAGCAGCAGAAGGTTACAGTGACGGGAAGTGTTGGTGTTGAGACTCTCATAAGGAAACTGATCAAAGCTGGGAAGCACGCTGAGATTTGGCCGGAAAATGGCGCCGGAAAGGACGGGAAACCGAAGAAGAGGAACGAACAACAAAGAGATGCAGAAAGCGTGGAGAACCACCACCGTTCCCCTGCAAATGCTGAAGCAAACTCTGTCTCTGCCAAAAACAGGGGAATTGAAAATGCAGACAACTCAAGCAACAACAAGAAGAAGACCAGCGAGTCCAAAACCGGCGGCAAAAAGTCGCCGGAGAAGTCTTCGGGAGGTGGTGCCTCACCACCGGAGCAAGAGCAGAAGGGTAAGGGTGGTGGTGGTGGTGGTGAAGGTGAAGGTGAAGGTGAAGGGGATTCAGTGAAGAAGAATAAGAAGAAGAAAAAGAAGGTTCAGAGTAGTGGAATTGAAAAGAATGGGTCGAGTTCAGCATCATCAAGCGGTGCAGGTGCACACAGTGGATCAGGAGAGGGAGTGGGGCAGATGAATCTGAGCCCTACACGTCAGCAAGAATGGGCATATGCGTATCCAGAATCAGAATCTTACTACTACCCAGGAGCAGGACCTTTGGTGTACCTAGCAACATATAACAGATTTTGTCCCATGGCCATGCATGGCAAAATGGGTGGTGGTCCTTCTTACTATGTTTCACCATTGCCCTACATCTCTGCAGGTCTTGACCATGACCCTTACCACTTTCAATCTCCACCGTTGGTTCCTTTTGAGATCTTCAGTGATGACAATGCTAATGCCTGTTCTCTTATGTGAACTTGATTGCACCTTCTGTTTTGTTATAGTCTTACATAGTTTAGTCTAGTTTAGTTTTGGTATGGTGATATCATATATGGTTTATTCTGTATTAGAGCTCATAGCTTTTTAGCTTCCTTTGATTTGATTTTGGACCAACGTGTATAAATGATGTTCTAATATGGAACCTTTAATGTTTTGTTTTGGATGGAAAATGGAGGGCATGTGTATATATATATATATAATCATCCTATTTTGGCCTTATCCATCTCAAACTTTGGCTGCATTGGGGTTGGGCTGAGACAAAGATTGAAGTCTTTGTCATTTGCAACAGGGTAAAGCAAAGCAAAGAAATATTCTTAAGAGAGATACCATCCTCCATGTTGTAAAGGAAAATACAGTTTCAGCAATGAAATGAGTCAAGTTACATGAAGCTTGACCTGTGTTTAGACTACATTTGCTCCTCAGGCAAATGTTTCCTTTTTCCAATATTAAGACTCTATTTTTTTTTTTAAATTTTAGAAATGTAAACATAGCATAAACATCCTTCTATTTGCAACTGATGAATTATCTACTTGACAACTAAATTTGGTATTGGTATTGGCATCTCATACCAAATTAAAAAGACTTATGCTTGGTTGACATTCTGCAATTTGTGTATTTGGGTCAAAAACATATCTTTGAAAACATGTATTATTATTGTTTCTCATCTCATCAACTTTCTGCTTGAATAAATATAAAAGAAAAGGCAGCCAAGGGAATCAGTGTTTCTAGTTGCAATCTGAGTGAAGCTATTAAAGTAATGATTATAACATCCATCCATCACTACAAAGAATAGAGAAGAGAAGAAGATCAGTTTCTAGTAGCCAAGTCTCATTTTAAGGCCATCCATTTCGGCATCGCATGCATATTCTCAAAGCCATCAGCATCACAAGTCTGTACTGTGTGGATGCTTAATAGTTATAGTTTAAAACATATTAATTTAATTAAAATATATAAGTATATGCTGTGAGCATACCATACATGGAGTTCTATATATGTTTTTCTACTTACTTTTAAGTTTTAGCTTTCAAGTTTCAACTCACATGCAAAGTTTGTAATGTATTGTTAGTAAATTAACTTTTTCAGCGATTCAAATAGAGAAGAAAGAAATAATGGTTCCATGATGAGGGATTGAGGAGTGAGGATGCAATGAATGCCCCCTGCAATGGTTGTGCACGTTGAAGAGAGCCATGTGAGTGATTGAGGTTGTGGACCTAAGAATAATTGTGAGCATCAATGAAATAAAGTGCAAAAAGTGTTAAAGGGAGAGTTGCATGTGACAAGTGTAGTCCATTATCACAAGCTTGAAGCCCGAGAAGATAAAAAGTGGTGATGCTATTATGTGAATCAAGCAGTCATGCATTCAAGTGAAGTGAGTGAATTGAAACACAGATAATACAGCTTGATAGGACACTGATACTACAGTATTCAATTTCAATTTATGACTCACTGGAGTAAACTTCTATTAAAAGTTGTATTCTATATTTCTATTTATCAACATTTATTCCCAATGGCCTTTTTGTTAGTATCATGATATTAATGTTAACATGATCTTACAAATAATAATATATAATGATGCTATTTTTCCTGAAAATTGTGTGCTACTGGAAGATAAGACATGCTATAATCTGAAATATAACTTAGTATTTTATATGAATTTATAGGAAGGGAAATTGAGAACACATGCATGTAAATGAACACTGAAGTCCAAGGCAAAAACAAACGCATTCAAACAAAGCGGTAAGACTATCAAATTTTTCACATTTCAAAGGGTCAACTAATAATTGATTCTACTATTCTAAAATGACATATATACACTTTCAATTTCAAATCACAACTTCAACCTATATAATGCTGTAATGGACCAAGAATGTCCATGAAAAAAAGCTACTCAGAAGCCAAGTTTTGATTTGGGCAGTCTTAGATGCAAGTTGATGCCTTGGAAGTCCTCTGATTCATCCCAAGCATGATCACCATTACAGTCACATCATCATGGTACTTCCTTCTTCTTCCAGCAGGAATATTCATCAACTCTTCCATGGTCAAACCTGCATCAATATTGATCAGCTAAACAGATATGCAAAAAGTCTGTAAGTGTTAATTTAGTAAAAGATGGAGAAAAATTGACCTGCAGAATGAGCTGCTCTAGCTACAAGCTCTTCTATGAGAAACTTTGCCGGATCGCCCAAAGGGTTGCTCAAGATATAAGACTCAACAAGCTTTACTGCCTCAACGTTGCTGAAGAAGTCGAATAAACCATCACTCCCTACCACAACAAATTGATCAGAATTCGAGATTTTATGGACATTCAGTGATGGTTGAGTGGAAATATACGGAGGGCTTGTTAGATCACGCACTCGAAGGATTCCCATCAAAGCATCATTGAGATTTCTCTGCAATCAAAATGAAATAATTAGAAAATCAAATCCACCCTTGCATCCATTCAAACACAACGCAAAAGCCAGGAATACCAACTTTTTTCAAGTAGCCGACTCCAAAGGCGCGAGTAACCTTGAGCTTCCCTTTCACCTTTCCTGCTACAACAACCTTGGGATCATCAAGATGATTGGCTACAAGTGTAGCTCTTTCGGCTTCATTGTCGACGGTATGGCTATCAGTAAGCTGGATAGCCTTGAGCATTCCATCGCCACGACTGCATGTTGCCAATACTGCTCTGCTGTCACCTAGATTAAGTGTATACAAATCATTACCATGAAGAAGCACAACTAAAACACAAGATCCAATTGAAACTAAATCTGGACGATCCTCCATTTCCTGCTCAACCATGTACAAGAAATCATTCTCAGCTTGAGTAAGAGCACATTGGAGGCTATCAAGTACCCTGTGTGAAAGGGATCGGTCTGCTTCACAAATAAGGCTGTGGTTCTGCTCTAAGTTATATTGAGGGGATCCACCCAAACTTATCAAATTTTCAGATTCTACCATGGAAACTGGCTCAAATTCCCAAAATAACTTGTTCAAGTGAGATATGATGGTATCATAGAGTGTACCAGCCAGAAAGTCAGCTGCATCTCTACCATTAAAGCCATCATAAATTGCACAAAAGAGCCATCCATTCTCTTCAGAACATACCGCTTGAACTCTATCTTCACCAGCAGCTCCTCCTGCCACTTGTAGTTCGGTAGCATTAAGAAAACCTTCAGTTCTGGTAGGATCGCTCATGGACTTGAATGTGCAGGAGTCATATTCTAGTATATCACTTGAGGTGGAAGGACTACAACTTAGGTAAGATAAACTACTTGGCAGAGAAGATGATAGCCTTTCCAGCTTTGAAAGACTTGGTGAAGAGGGCACCTTGCGAAATGAATTAGGAGAGTCCCAACTTGGAAGAATTTCACCTCCTATCTTACCATTGCAGAGGTTTGTGTTGGCGAGTGTAGCGTTTGCGCTTAAGGCCGCTCCTGACAAGCACGAGAAACTGCTTGTCCTACGGACTTCAGGAAGGATATTGTGGCGATTGGCCACCTCACAAGGGATGCCACCTCTTTCAATATTGTTGCACTGATAGCCAAAACTTATTTTTATTTCTCCTTCAGGACTAAGCATGTTTCTTGTCTGTTTTAACAGAGATCAATTATCAGCACTATCAGTATAATTGGTCAACACATAGCTAGAAATACATTGAAACCATATCAAAACAATTTTCAGTGTACATAACAAGGTTTATAAAGAAACTATAGAATATAAAATATACATGGAACAAGATGTCCTTGGTGTCATGAATTTCACCCTATTTTGAAACCACTAGGTATCTTATAAGTTGGGTCTATTTTTACAATTCATGAGACTAATCCAAGAGATACATTCTCTGCACAAGCTAACAGTTACTTGATTGCTTCTATAAGTTTCGAATTTGCATCCTCAGATCATGTCCACCCCAATTAAGCCCTTGCCGGTATCCGTGGTTGGACCCTGTTCCTAGGTCTGCATGGTGTCCCTACTGTCCCATGTAACCAAACATAAATAAATAAAAATTCCAGTTGTAAGGGTAGGGATCAGCACTGCAATGCGTGAGATTGGCCATTAAAGGCACTCCCTTTGTAAACCTATCAGCAAAACAACCAAATAAAACAGTAGCTGAAAGCTAAACAATCTCTATTTGAGAATTCTAGCATTTCTAAACAATCTCTGGGAATTTATTTAGCTAAAAAAGTGCCCTTTGCTTGCTACCAATCTCAGAAAACTAAAACCTAAGAAACGCAGTCAGTCCTAGTAATACTCAAAACAATCATACCGAAATGGAGGCAAGACAACAAAATGCCATGAGAGAATAGAAGACAAGATTAAAAGGAGAGAAAAAAGGGGACTTACTGTGGATGGTGATTCCCGAAGAGTGAAGAAGAGAAGAATAAGAAAGGATAGGAAATATAGGAGTGTATATATAGAGAGAGATGAGAGAGTGGGAGTGGGAGTGTGAGTTAACAAATCACAAAGAAGAAGAAGAAGAGGAGGAAATAAAATTGGTAGCGTGGGGGTGTGTGTGAGTGAGTGAGTTAGTGGAGAATCTGAGTGATATTGAGAATGGATGGTACACAACACATCTACTATAGTTTCCAACTTTCCATAAACATTCATTCATTTCATCTTGTCCTCTCTTTGTTACTATTTTACCGCTAACGCTAACAACCACTTTCACTTTCACACGCACACGCCTCATCACTCATGACGGCTCTTTCCAAATTAATTACCTCTAATAAAAGAAAGAGGAATTTTTAGCATACAAACCATACAAGTTATTTATTTTTTTCATATTTTTTCTTTTTCTTTTTATTTTTTTTCGTGCCTCTTTTTCTTCTTCGATTTTAAAGTGTTTTATCTTCATCGTCGTGTTTCTTTTCGTTCTTCTTTTGATTTTATAACATTATGTATTTTTTCTTCTTTATTTGATTTTTTTCTTCCAAAAAAAATTATGAGAATATGAAATAAGAAAATGAAGAAGAAAAAGCAACAGAACATGAGGAGGAGAAAGAGAAAGAGTTATGAATTATGCATAAGGTGTACTTCAACGAATTTTTGGTGTATTTTTTAAATCCTTTGGGTGTATTTTTGTAATCCTTTGGGTGTATTTCTGTAATCGGTTGGGTGTATTTCTGTAATTGTTTGGATATATTTCTGAAGTTCTATTATCTTCAAAACAATTTCAAAGTTTTGATTTCAGAAACCATGAAAATCTAAAAAAACGAAACAAGAATACCAGTGATAAACGCAGATAAAACAATGAATGAAAAGGCAAAGAGAGAACGCACGAAGGAGATCAAACAAATTTGATAAAAAAAAACTCGTTTTCTTGGAGGAAGAAGAAGAATAGTAGGAGAAGAAGAAGGAGAAGAAGAAGGAAGAGAGGAGGAGAAGGAGGAACACGAAGCACGCCATGGAAATCGTATATGGGTCAGCGTGTTTTTTGTTAAGTTTTTCCCAACTTGTATGATTTGTAAACCAAATGACTTGTATGTGTAGCACTCCTCTAAAAGAAATTGGATCATTTAAACTTCAAATTTTAAATTTTTATTTAAGGTATAATTTTTATTTTTGAATTTTTTTATATTTTTTAATATTTCACCAATAAAATAAATGATAAAAAATTATATTTTACTTCTGTTTTGAGAATTACTTGAAGTCCAAGTTCTTCGTGAGAAGGTGGTGGTACCTACAAAAGACTTCGATGCTTAAATTAGCATGGACTTTAGACAGATTTTTAGTAAATTAGAACGTAAATATACCTCAGGGGTGTTATTGATGAATAACCATTCTTTTTATCTTGGAAGTTTGTTAGGATATATCTTTCACGAAAAATAGAGATAATTGAAGAAATTTGAGGAGACAATTACTTACTTAAATAAGCATAAACTACCCGTTTCATCCTTATTAGGCTTGACTTTTGTGTTTTAGACTTAGGGGTGTCCGCGGATCGGATCGAATCGGATATGGCCGAAAATTTGATCCGATCCGCACAATTTTCATCGGATCGGATATCGGATATATCCGCATAATTGAACATTCTCTTTTTAATCATATTTTTATGTAAAAATTCAATAAAAATATTTCTTTCACACTTTTAAATTTATTTATTTCTAAAATATTTTTAATCAAACTTTTTCTAAATAACAAAAATAAAATAATACAATATATAAATAATAATTACTAACTAAAACATACAAACAAGTAAATATAATATCAAACATATATATATTTACTTATTTTTTATTATTATTTTGCGGATCTGCGGATCCGCAGATCAGATAGGCAGATGTAGAGCAGATATCCGCGATTCGATTCGTAAAGAGTGCGGATCAAGTTCTATCCGATCCGATCAATATGCGGATCGGATCGCATCCGCAATTTTTTGGATATTTATCGCGAATTTGCGGATACGATCTGATCCATGAACACTCCCATTTGGACTAAAGTATAAACATTTTTAAAATAAAATTTAAAATTTAAAAGATTTAAATTCTTAATAAAATATAAATTTATTTATTTTATATTCTAAAAATATATGATAAAATTATAAATGAATTTTTCTTTATAAAAATATAAATAATTTAAATTTTTAATACATTTATTTTGAATGTATTAAATAAAAAAATTTAGAGTAAAAGACATATCGGTCCCTAACCTTTTTAAAGTTGGACATTTTCGTCCGTTAAGATTTGAAAATACTTTTAACCCCCTCACCTTGTAAAATCTGGGACAATTAAACCCCTTCGTTGATTTAGGTTGGAAAACGGCACCGGAGAAGGCTGATGTGGCTGGGGGGAGTGTGAGCTGTCCGTTTAGGTTGTTGAGCTGGATGGGAAACTAAAATTTGAAGGACAGATCGATTCCTCACACTCCAAACGACATCCTCCCCTTCCCTGAGCCTATTTCACATAATGTTATTCCTATAACACCCAGAAGCCACACCTGTAATTACTGAAAACCCTACCAGAAGACAAACAGTTTCTTTCTCTCTCCAAAAAAGAACGTCTTCAACTCGTTGAGAAGGTGTTGTGTGCTTAGTGGACGTTGCGGGTGGCGAAGGGTTTGACAGGCTTCGTCTGGCAAGAAGCTGCCGTCTGCTACAGAGGTAAAGGTATTAGTGGAATATACTATTCGTTCTTGTCTAACTATTTGGTAGAATATAATGCATGGGGTTGGGGTTAGTCATGATTGCATGCTCTGTTTCGGGGAAAAGACTAAAAAAAATTCTATAGGGATTTAACTGATTTCAAAATCTCACGCACTTAATCTAGGGTTTAATGTGTGATTGCTATATTTGTGCATAATGCAGATGGTTGATATATATGCGGTACCTGTTTTTCACCATAGAGGTCATTTTGGTAGAGGACCCAGTGACACTCTTGAGTATATTGGTGGGAAGGTTGAAAATTTTTCAGAGATGGATCTGGACTTCGTGAATTTTGGGGATTTGGTTACACTATTCAAGGGTCTGGGCTATGCAACATACAGGACAGTGTATTGGTATGACCCAACGAGCAATGATCTTGAGTCTGGACTGCACATTCTGAGAGGGGATGTAGGAATCAATGAAATGCGAGAGAACAAGCTGAGAAATTCAACTAGCAACGAGTTCTACATTTACTTCGATCACCCTGTTGATGAGCCACAGATTGTGGAAGAAGATGCTACTGCAGAACAGGGGCCGGAAGAATTTGATGATTCAGTTGATGTTGACAGTATCATGCGAGAGCTTCAGTCATCACCATCGACAGCATGGGATGGGAATGGTAGTGGGGAGGACGAGTTGTATAAACCTCTTCCAAATGGCAGTGGAACTAGTTCTGATGATGACTCTTCTAGCTGTGATGAGGAAAATGATGTTATGAAGAAAAGAAGAACTCTGAAAGGGAAGGAGAAAGTGCTTCCAAAAAGAAGGGTCACTGTCAAGGGAGGGCCAGGGGCCGAGTCAAGTGGGAACAAGAGAGGTGCTGGGAGAAAGACTGCAGGTGGGCCTGATGGCAAAGGTACCAGGCCAGCTGCCAAGTCCAAAGGAACTGGACCTAGTGCGAAGCCCAAAAGAACCAGGCCTACTGCCAAGCCCAAAGGAAGTGTGCCTAATGTCAAGCCCTAAAGAACTGGTGCTTCTGTGCATACTGAACAAGATGTCCCATCTGTGCAGCCCAATGACAGGCCTCCAATAGGGCTTTATGTGAATGAGGAGGATTCAGATGATGATGACCCCGTTTATGAGTACGCATCTGAGGACCTTCACACACCAGTATCTTCAGAAGATGAGGGAGACAAGCATGAATTTTCAGTGTTTAATGAAGAGTATGGGTTTGGAGATGGGAGATTTGAGGTGGATACCAAGTTTGCAACCATAGATGGTTTCAAAGAGGTTGTCAAAGATATGTTCATATCTGAGGGGAGAGAACTGTTGTGGATAAAAAATGATAAGGAAAGGGTGAGAGTTGCCTGCAGGGATGAAAGCTGTCCATGACTGGCACATCTATCTTACAATAAGACACTGTTATGCTTCCAGGTTAAGACTTACAAGTCCGAGCACACATGCGCAAGAGATCTGGGTAGCAATGCTGTTGATCAACACTGAATCAGTAAGAAAGTGGAAAAGAAAATGGCAAGTCAACCTCATATGACAACTAATGAGGCAATTGATTTTCTCAGAGAAGAGTTTAACTTAGTTGTGCATCCAAAGATGGTATATAGGGCAGTAAAAGAAGCCAAGGAAAGGCTAGTGGAAACGAAAAAGAACGGTATGAAAAGCTCAGGGACTATGGGATGGAGATTCTCAAGAGTAATCCTAGGTCGACGACAAGAATTGATGTGAAGCCTATCCCTCAGTCCCTCCTGTCTTTGACAAGATATATATCTGCTTCGAGGGCTATAAGCAAGGCTTCAAGAATGGATGTAGGCCTTTCATCCATCTAGACGAAGCCTTTCTTAAGACATACCATGGAAGCCAGTTACTGTCAGCAGTGGCCCAGGATGCCAACAACCAATTCTATGTTGTGGCATTTGCTGTTGCAAGATCTAAGACCAAGGAATCATGGAGATGGTTCCTGACACCAGAAAGATCTGGGTGATGCCTCCCAATTCGGTTGAAACTTTATGTTTGACCAGCAAAAGTAAGACTCTTACTTTCCTTTATGTGTTTAGTTGTTGGTGTTTATTGAATTAGCCTATAATCTGTTTAGTTGTTGATGTTTATTGAGTTATCATGTAATCTGTTTATTTGTTGTTGTTTATTGAGTTAGCCTATAATGTGTTTAGTTGTAGGGTTTGTTAGGTTAGCCTATAATACTGTTTATAGATTGGTGTTTATTTGTTTCCAAAAATATATTTGACTAGGGCCTGCTACTAGCATTAAAAGAGGTAATGCCAAAGGCACATCATAGAAACTGTGTCATGCATATATGAAAGAACTTTATTAATTGGTTCAAAGACATGCATATTAGAGACATTGTGTGGGAGTGTGCTAGGTGTACAACTGAACCAGAATTCAAAGAGAAAATGGATAGGCTGAAGGGGGTTAACAACGCGGCATGAGAATATTTGATGAAATTTGAACCTACCACTTGGGTTAAAGCCTATTTTAGTCATGGACCCAAGGTGGATAACCTGACTAATAATATGTGCGAAGTGTTCAATGCAAAGGTAGTAAAATACAGACTTAAACTTGTGTTGACAATGTGTGAGGAGATTAGGTGCTACTTAATGAGGAGGATGACCAAGCACATTAGATTGTTAGAACACCATAGTGATAAGCTAGCACCAGTTCAGGAGAAAAGGTTGCAGATGAAGATAAAACCAAGTAGTAGGTGGATAGCTGAGTGGGCGGGAGACAATGAAATAAAAAGGTTTGAGGTAACCAGAAAGAAGAGGAAAGTGGATGTGGATCTAATCAAACACACCTATTCATGCAACACATGACAATTGACTGGTAAAGGGTTTAACCCCAAAGCTTATGTTTTCGTCTTATCTAAAATTATGCCAGTTTATATGTAAGTTTTACTGATTATGTAGGCATGCTGTGCATACATGCTATTGCTGCTATCAAAAAGAGGCATGACCAGGTTGAGGATTATGTGCATCCATGGTTGTGTATGGAGTCCATTCACAAGACATATGCACATTGCATCAAGCCCATTCCTAGTGAAGAATTCTGGACTGCAACTGAGCAGCTGAGGCCTACCCCGCCACCTATCAAACGGCCTATTGGGAGGCCAAAGGTACACAACCGCAACAAGGACCCTGCTGAGACTCATATTCAGGGAGACAAGCTGAAAATAAGCTTTCAGGTTACATGTAGCTAGTGCAACGAAAAAGGGCATAACTATAAAACTTGTAAAGGAGCTCCAAGAAACCCCAACTGGAAATTAAAGAAGAAAAAACCCAAGAAGATAGTTGACAACTCACAATCTCTGGTGCTGCTTCCCCTTTCACAATCAGCCCCTCAACTAGAGGTAAGCTAGCACCAAAAATGCTTTAGAACCATTTTATACTTCTTATTATTAGTCACTAATAAAAAATTGGTTAGATTAAGCACTAATTACCCCATTTGGTTACATTACTGTCTCTTTGTTACATAGGATCAAAATCAATCACAAGGTGAAAAATTGACTGAACCTAGTGTTGGGGAGGTATCTGGGTCTGCAACAGTTGCTGCACCATTTATGGCCCAACCTTCTGCTCCAGCACAGACTCAATTTAGACCTCCATCCCAGCTGCCAAGAGTGGACCAATCAGACTCCAATGCTGCTGCACCTACTTTCAGACCCAAGCACCCAATTGTTCGACCCCCAACAAGTGCAAATCCACCACCAAATCCAATACCACACACACAACAAACTCAAAGCAGATACACCAAGCAGGGCACCCTCGAAGGAGACCATGAAAGCAGCTACCAGTACCACAAAGAGAATTCTCAAGTCTCAGAAGAAGTGAACAAAGCTGCATGATTTCTGTGTTTTTTTTTTTTTGGCTAGTTATTATCATGACTTAGACAATGCTTTTTAGTAGAGTAATCTTGACAAACTTGTTTACATGCCAACCAGACATTTTCATATTTTGGGGTTAACTTATGCTGTTTAGCTATATTTTGGATTAAATCAGATACATTGTCATTGTAACGTTTTGGTTAAAATCTATCCAAAATTACTATCTTGTATAATGCTTGGAATAATGTTTAGATGTTCTAAATACAAAATAAAAATGGATTCAATCCCCTAATACACTTTTCATTCAAAAGCCAGCAATGGCAAGTTCCATTACAACCAACTCCATGTACATCAATCATCTTTACCCCTTCAACATACATACAGTAACAACAACAATTACTACACCAATCACAGTTATATGCCACAAACTCAAGTTTTTTTTGCTTTCACTAGACAACAACTTCCTCTCCAACTCTTCTAATTTTTTCTCAATATCCTAATTTCGAAGCAGCTGTTCTTCAACGGCTACTCCCTCAGCTTCATTCATCGCACCCAAGGCTTCAGGCTCCACGGCCCTAATTTTTTTCAAATGTGCATCCAGCCAGACAAAGTACCGGCAGTACGGTTCTTTAGCCTGCAAAAAAATATCAGTGAATCACCCATTAACACCCAGCATACTATAACCCAACTATTGTAAAAATTGCTCACTTACCTGAAATAATGGACACCCAAGAAACACTCTATTAGGGTTACTAGTCGTTCTTGACTTGTACATAATGGCATAGACGCCGCAGTAGCACTTGGGCGCAACCGGATCTCGCACAAATCCTCTTGGCACAGCGCATGAAGATCCCCCTCCAGGTCTTGTACATGAAGAGCTCCCTTCACTCATCATGGACGATCGCAGCATCAACACCCATGTGTTCCTCCAAGGTTTTCGATCAAATAGGGCTCATGGAAGGGACGATGTCGTTTGGAGTGTGAGGGATCGATCTGTCCTTCAAATTTTAGTTTCCCATCCAGCTCAGCAACCTAAACGGACAGCTCACACTCCCCATAGCCACATCAGCCTTCTCTGGTACCGTTTTTCAACCTAAATCAACGAAGAGGTTTAATTGCCCCAGATTTTACAAGGTAAGGGGGTTAAAAGTATTTTCAAATCTTAAGGGACGAAAATGTCCAATTTTAAAAAGGTTAGGGACCGATATGTCTTTTACTAAAAAATTTAAAACCTTTTATTAATAATAAATTTATCTAGGTACATATTAACTAAACGACTAAATCCATAAAATATTAATCACACCTGTCACCTTCCGTCTGCACCTATTCAAATTCCACTTTTCTTTATCAAATTAACGCTCAAAACTACGGATGTTTAAATTTAAACCGATTTAAATTAAACAATTCATTCAATTTAATTTAAATCAAAAATCGATTAAAACTGCACTAATTTGGATTTGATTGGATTTAATTTTTTGCAAACCACTAGATTAGATCGGATTTTGGATCTACTTTTCATAATCGATCCAATCCAATCCAAACCGCATAATGTGTTATAATATTATTATATTTACAATTATACTTATAACATGTTCAATTTTTTATACATTTTTATATTATTCAAGTATTATTATTTAATAAATATTTTATGTTCAAAATATTATTTATTTATTTATTTAACTAACTTATAATTTTATTTCTATTGTTATGTTATCGTTGGTTTTTTAATATATTATTGAGACTTGTTATGTTATTGTTGATTATTTAAAATTTGATGTTAAGACTTTTTGTATATATTTAATTTTTAATTTATAAAATCGTAAATCCAATCCAATCCAAATCGTTTGAAATTGGATCGGATTTTTTTTTTTTAAAGCATCGAATTCAAACCGCACCGCAAGTAAAATTAGTGTTCAGATCGGATAAATTTTTTACTCAAAATTGATCCAAACCACACCGCAAACACCCCTACTCAAAACCCTTTTTTCTTTTGAGTCCTAGTTAAAATGGATCCCTCCACTTCCACCAATTCAGAAGAATATAGCTTTGTCTATTTTTCTTTTTGTTTTTTAATAAGCCATAGAGTTACTAATCAATTAATTTTAGGTGCTAAGTGTGCTATTTTATAAAATTTTATTGTTATAATTTATATTCTTTTAGTTAATGTTAATTAATTTTTTATTATAAATTACTTTTTAACTGTAATTTGTTTAAAAAATTTAAAATTTTGAATTAAAATTTAAGATTTAAGATTGACTAATACCAACCAAAAAAAAAAAAAAATTTGCTCCTTAGTTGATATCGAATATTGGATCTTTTTCCCTTGTTGGATAATTATAAGCTTTTACTTAGTTGAAATGTGTTAAAATAAGCAAGCCTTAAAAAGTGCATTGTGTTATTGTGTATGCATCTTACTTAAGTGAAGAGCAAATATATCTCTAGTTATAAGGAGGGAGGGGGAGCATAGCATTACTTACATGAACCATCATGTTAAGTTATGCCGTGGAATAGGATGCTTAGTGTGCTGTATTATTGCCTAACATGGATAGATGCTGCCGCTGAATTCAATGGATGGTTCAACTTTGGGTTCCCACTGTTTTATGAGGATGATTGTTGTACCTGCTAGTCTCTCTAAAAGAGGTTTCTTGAGTAAATTAAAGCTCACCAACCAAAAATCCAAAACTTCAAATTAGTGCATAAAATCTTGAGATTGGTTGCTATCATGCTTTTGACCAAGTAATGATGCCTCACACTCTCGCGGATTATTATTTATGGTCCATATTGGTGAGGGATGCTACTTGACCAATAAAAGAATGACGGCTGATAGAAACTCAAAAAAGTTGCCCCCAACTAATACCTTCCATGTAGATTTCCATGGACCACATTATAATCCCAAGCTATGCACCCGACATTTTTGGTTCAAACAGCTACAAAAAGGTTTGGACAAGGTGCCAAACTCATCACTACCACCCTTTTAATTTCAGGAGACACTATTCCAAATTCTGATCAAAATCAGAAGCCATGGGATAAATGACTACGATCAAAATCATTATATGATCCGCATACATTAAATATTTTAACCATTTTCATTGGATTTAGATTAGGAGGATGTGAACATAATACCAATATGCGTATGTTTGAAGCAATTAATAAGGGTGATTGTTGAGATTGACTAAGAACTACGTCCGGTTTGCGGAAAAAGAAAAAAAAATTTGAAATCCTATACCAGAATATGTAAAGAAAGTACTTCTATTTTACAAATATCAAACCTAACAATATTATTATTGTCATCATGCTAATGACTTCTGGCATGCTATGCTGTATTTATGTGTCACTATAAGGACCACACCCCAAATCTAATGCATAATTGTTCTTTCCACACATACAGTATTCATACAAAGTTTTGTAGTTTATTATTCAACAGCCATGGTATGAAAACCATAATTTGTCAGTAGAATTTATACATTACTGACTCTATATCTTGAGACTTGATACAACATTATATGAGACTTTTGTCAGTCCTTTCTTTGAGCGAATTTGGGAAACCTGATTAAAAAAAGAACATACAATAGAAAAGGATTACCAGGCAATCAAAACAAACTGGACAAAATTAAGAATATCTAAGTCTACAAGGTTTTGATTCCATCTGGCTCCAATAACATGACTTCATTACAATGACAAGAACTTACAAAAAATTAGATAAGATAACCATACCATGTTGATCAGTGTAAGCAAATAGATTTCATACCTTAACTTGTATGATGTCTGAAATATCAGTAACATGTGTACCACCACAGGGGCACCCAGGATTCTCTCCTATCCTTACAATTCGAGGTGCGCTTTCCTGTTAGACTTCGTGCATTAGTATTATCAATGGATACTCTGGTGCAAGAGAAGAGAAATAAACCTGAAGTAGAAAAACTAGCCTAGAGATGAAATTCTAATTGTTTTCCATTCTTTCATGGATTTGTAAGCATGTTATGTACATTAATCATAACATACAGAATACTGCTCTCTGTCAGCTAATTCAAAATAATTCCTCCATTTCAATTAATATTATGATCTCATCCCAAAAACAGTGCAGAGAAAACAATGTGTCCATTCACCAATACTGATACTTGTATTACAATAAAACATTGTTTAGATTACAATGACAGGAAAGAAATGTTTTCATCTTCAACAAACCATATTTTGAAGTTATGAGAGAGTGGTTAGGATACTACAAGTATGAGTGATTATTTCCCATGAAGAATTTCGAGATTGGAGGCCAATGGGAGCAATGAGACAAGCTGCAATATTCCTGACACAGTATAGGGGATGATATGTATACTTATATAGTAACATAATGCTGTCAATCGCCCCTTAACATCAAATCGAATTGAGTGTTATTGGTTTATCCATTTAGAGAACAAACTGAAACAATTTTAAAGCAGAAACTGAAAAGGGGGCTTAACGATATCTAAGCGAGGCGACAGCCATACAGGTTATAAGTCATAACAAAGTCAACAACCAGTTTAGGACAAACAGCAAAGAGGAATCAGGAAGACAACATGATGTATCTTCTATAGACTGACCTTGGGAACATAATCAGGAAGACAACCACCACAAAGCTTAGCAGCTTCATCATATGGTAATATATCAGCATGAACCTAAACAGAAAAGTGAAGGTTTTCAGAACCAGATGCCACTTATGAATTTGCAAATTATGAACACTGTTAACTTACTTTTGCTCCCATGGAAATTAAATTATTAGCTTCCAACTCTAAATCCTTTTGCTTATTCTGCATTTCATTTTGTGGAACTGTACCTTTGTATTCAACCCAAGGCCTGGGAAGAATATAACAGGAAGAGAATAGTCAAGGTTACCAAAGTTTAGAAGTATGCAATAACAAAACACTCAAAAGAAAGCAAAGTGCATACCCATCAGCAAAATGGTAAGCTTTGCCAGGCTCTAAATGACCTAATCCTATTCTTGGAAGACAAACATCAAGCAAATGCCCTGCTGAATGCAACCTACACAAAGAAATAACAATGGGATTGAAAATACCACACCTCAGAAAAATTAAAAATGGATCATAAATTAAGCATAGAAGGTAAATCTTTTTGAGTTGCTCTTCAATTCCAATAATTTAATAATCAGTGGTTGTAACAAGGCAAGGCAGAATGTTTCAACTTAGAACTCAATCAAGAAACAGCACCTGGAATTGAGCTTGCGCCTGGACTCATCAACAAATAGTGAGACCTCCTTCCCTTTGTGAAGTTGGGATTCTGCTTCCCCAACCATGTTCTCAAAGAAACCATAATGAAAAACCTACATACACAACAATGAGAAATGCTTACATGCTCTGACAGTAAAGGATCAATTAATTATCTTCCATATCAGTATTGTAGATTTACTATTATTTTTAATTTAAATTCTAAAATACCAATAACATAAAATTCTAAACAATAAATGTTAAAATCCTATACCATAAACCCTAAAAGAACACAATGAATGATAAGCAAAACAAGCAATTCATCAGCCTAGAGAGAGAAGGTAAGTTTGACTAGTGAAAAGTGAAAACTGACAACGCCATCTTTGGATCGGACATCAGTAACCACAAACTTGATGGCTGAGCCTGAATCGGAAGAGTCAACGCCATTGCCAATGCGGACGAATCCATGGTCAGCAGGTTGACCACCTCCTTGCGGATAGAATATAGTACGATCCAATATCAATACATCTCTTCCATCTTCTCCCTGCAGTTCAACTATTCTCAGGTATAACCACAATCAATGAAATCAATTTTTAAATTTCGAGAGGCTTCGTTCTTCACAAACCTTGAAATGCGAAAGGAGTGTGGCAGTGGATTGAAGCTTCCACATGTCATCGTAATAATCCAGCTTCGTCGGAATCTCACTCTTTCCATCCATCATCAAGCATCACTGATGATTCCTTTGATTTCTGTCTCGCAATTAATATGCAACGCCGGTCACCGGCGGCGCCACCTTAACAGAAACCAAAAGTAAAGCAAACACCTACTCCCACTTAATTTTGACACGTGGCATTAATATTTAACCTTTGATTTTGACCTGGTCAAACCGCCAATTTATGGAAATTGGATACATTAGGGATTTGATTTGATTGGATCAATTTAGGTATCATAATCATAATATTAAATAAGCGGATTCGTAAAATATAAATGATTAATAATTATATTTCAGTACAAAATATTTATATACGAGTAGATTATAATTAGTTAGTTAAAAACTGCTTCTTTAAAGATGAGAATAAATTAGTTAGATCTATGACAGATCCTTGTAAAAAGTAGAAAGAAAACGTGGTGGGTATTTCTCACATGTTTCTGTTTCCTATAAAAACAGAGAACGCTCTTATCTCTTTCTTGAATTCTTGACTCACACAACAACAAGAAGGTTGGATTTCTCCTTCAATGGCTGATTTGGGTGTCATCAATAACAAGAAGCAGATGAAGAAGATGAAGAAGAAGAAGAAGAAGCAAGTAGGTCAGGATCATGTGTTCCCTTCTTCTTGTTCTTTCTCTTCTGGCATAAAATTCCTTCCGAATGAGTTGTTGGTGGAGATTTTCGGGAAGGTGGCATCACAATCCATTGTTGATCTGTGCAAGGTGAAACTGAGTTGCAAGGAATTTCTGAATGCGGCGGAGAACGATCACGTGTATCAGCGTGCATCCATGGAGAACTTTTCCCTGGTGCCACTTCCATGGTTCACCGAGCAGAAAGAATGTTGGTTCTTGAAGCGGTGTAGAGAAAGTGGGAATTTGGAGATTGCATATCGTGAAGGAATGGTGGAATATTTCAGTTCCGGCGACGTTGATCGGGGTCTCGAGAAATTGAAGAAGGCTGCAATGAACGGTCACGATGAAGGGAAGTATGTTTATTCAATGATTCTGATGTGCAGCGATAAAGAGAGAAAACAGGGACTTGAACTGTTTCTTACGTTGAATGCGTCCACGTGCATAAGAAGGTGTAGAAAGAGGGTTAAGTATTTTGTTAGGAGCATGTGGCTCAATAACATTCCTATGCTTAATCATCATTCTTTCTTGTGTTCTTCCAACACATGCCAAACCAGTGGCAAAATGATGCTCAATTATAATCTTAATCTTTCAACAAAATGGTGGTCTTCCTCCGATCAAGATCAATGGCTTCGTACTATTTCCTGTCACTACTGCCTTGCAGATTATGAACTACTTTTATTTTCCCATATCTTCCAACCACATTATTAGGAAATTGTGAAAAACATTCCAATATAATTATAGATTATATAATTAGGAAACTGTGTATTAGTTTCAAATATTCATAGTGCTGATTATGTTAAGTTTTGCTTCCCTTTGTACACTATTTTCAATTCAAGGTAATTAATGGCAAAAGATACATGTCTTAACTATTTTCCAGGTTGAAGTGGTCACTCTTCTAAGAGATTTTTTTGCTTCCATGAATATCGATCTAGTTGTTTTTTATTTTTTACACATGAATTATATATTATAATTAGAATCTCTCTCTTTTAAACTTTATAATTAGTTTGATAGCGACGATTTCCTTCTTATTTGGAATAGTTTGGTGGCTGTGTAATCATGACAGGTTCATTGTTGCCGAACATATATATACCTTTCTTTTATGGAGTGTAGGATCTTCTTTAGTTTTTTCGTATACGCATCTACACACATTTATCGTATACCATAATAAAAAAGAAAGTGTTCTCAAAGATTTCTGTAATATATATATATATATATATATATAATTAGAAATTCGGGTGTAATTAATTTGTCTATGAAATTGATAATAATCATTAAATAATAATTTAATTAAATTTATTAAATTATTTAATATTTTTTAATTATTAATTTTACATAAAAAATTAGTCACTAAAAAATTTTACATGAAAAACTGCATCCGAACTTCTATAATATATATATATATATATAAAAGTCCCCTCACGTCAAGATTTTAAGTCTCTTAGTTAGTTAGTGTTATTCAAGAATCAAAATAATTTACTAATCACTAAGGTAAGGTACGTATTTCGATTATTCAAATAATTTTTACTCTACGTCCCACACTCCTGTTTATTTTACACACATTTTTTATAATTTATATAATAAATTTTTATTTTGTATTATCAACATTTTTCAGTGTAAATTTTTTCATATAACGTAAACCTCTTTCGTGTTCTTCTTTTTCAACTTAATTAAATTCGTTGTTCTCTTCTTTTGCATTTTTCTTCTCTACATTATGGATCTGGATTGATTCAATGCAATTATCTTCGTCGTTTATCTTCTTCGTTTTCTTCTTCGATCTGCACTTTTGAATTGAAACAATGAATGAATCAACTTCAAATCAGTTGAATGAGTGCGATTTTGATGATTCTTTTCAAACGCATCAATTTGATGAGGTTTGGATTATTGAATTTTGAATCGAATTTAATGGAATGAAATTTTCTAATTTTATTTGAAGTGAATTGAATGGACTGAGGTGATCTACATCTGAATTGAATTCAATTGAATTGATAATATGTAATTGTGAGTAATTGTGAGTGTCAGTAATTGTGAGTAACTCTGAGTAAATGTGAGTAACTCTGAGGAAATGTGAGTAACTTTTCGGTTCATTAAGTACTAAAGAGGTAGTTCATCACTTTCATGTTTTCGGTTCGGTCCGCATAAAGAAATTTAACAAAAATTAGACCAATATGTTCTGTTTCTTCCCTAAGTATTATATAATTGTTTCATTGTAATTAAGATTTCGGTTCACCATAACTAAAATTTCGGTTCACCATGAGTACTGTGTTCGGTTCACTATGAATACTGTGTTCGGTTCATTCTGCACTATTCAAAACTCTTCTTCCTCACCTTCTACTGCTTCTTCACCAGAGAGAGGAGGAAAAGACAAAAAAATACAGCAGCAACAACAACAAAGGAATGACGATAAGGAGAAAACACGTGAAGAAGAGGGAATGCGAAAAGCGAGGAGAAGGAGGAACGCGAAGAAGAAGAAGACGCTCCGTGCGTAAACGAGCGTGAAAAGAAGAAGAAGAAGCTCGGGAGAAGAAGAAGAAGTGTGGGAGAAAAGAAGCGTTGAGCAATTTCGTATGCATTGAGCGCGTGTATTTCACGTTTCATTTAATGGTATTAAATTTTTTTTTGTGTTAGACTAACTTGATTACATCATTACATGAACGTATAACATCTCGCTCTACAAAATTATATATCGATACATAATTTATGTCTGATCTGTCAGCGAGATTGAAAATTTAATGTGCTAAGTACCATTCAACGACACAAAAATATTTTGTTGACAATAAAAATACTCCAAATCATTCCAAAATGATTCTATTTTATATTTTATTAATTAAGTTTAAAATAATTATATCATATTAAATACAATAAATAAATAATTTTAAATGTTATATATATAAAATTATAGGTATCAAATAAAATAAAATAATTTTAAATTATTATCTTTTAAGTATCATTTATTTATGGTAGAGGTATATTATTTTGGGAATGGATCCTCTCAATTGTTAAAACAAATTGAGAGTGTAAAGTGTTATCTCTAATCTTTCGTTATTCTCTTTTATATTTTTTTTGATCCCACTTATAAAGTTAATGATAAAATTAAAGATCATGCTTTACCCCTCAATTATTAAAAAATTGAAAAGATCAATTCCCGATTATTCTACCCACTTTAGCTCCTCTTAGATCCAACTTCCGCCGATCAAACTTGTGAAACAAATTAAATTATTGGTGAATTTTATTGTATCTTTTTTAAAACTTATAATTTGAGTTGCTTAAGTTAATTAGAGTTAATATCTTAATCATAATAAGATTATTTTATAATTAAAAAAAAAAAGAAAATCGATCCCTAACAATATTTTACGCATTCTGTAATTTTATGAAAACAAACTTTTAAGGCTGACAAGTGAATTCTGAAAAAGAATGACAAAAAAAAAACGACGTCATTTTTTTCAAGATTCACTCTCGCTATGTTCTTGAATTGCATAAGATGAAGTGTCTCACAGTATTTTATTTGCAGAAAATTTTAAGGGTGTACTTACTTTAGCCATTACAATTTGAACAAAGGAATACAATAAGAGTTAATCCATAATGGATCAATTTCATACAATTTATTCAGATACCTCAAAAGCACCGATCATAGGAGTTCCTTACCCAAGTTTTTTTGGGTCAATTTTTTTTTGCATTTTTAACTTTGTCAAATTTGAGTTAGAACTATTTTGTTAATTATAAAAATAATCAATATACATTATATTATATAATTATTCAGTTTAAATAATATTTTAATTACAAAATATTTTTATTATAGTTAAGATATTAATTCTCATTAAGTTAAAGTAACTCAAATTATAAATATAGTTAATTACATTTAATTAGAAGATAACACATTATAGAAGGTAAATTATATGTTATTCTAGGGAGGGTAAGATAAAATTTACCTAAATTATTATATGCAAACTTAGAAGGAAAAAAATCGTATAGTTTAATTACTTTATCGGTTTTTATAGTTTTATTAAAATTTTAATTAATTTTCGATATTTTTTTTTAATTAGATCTTTATATCATATAATATTTTTTAACAAAATCTCTACCGTAATAAAAATATTGAAATTCACAGAATATTCTGTTAAATTATACAGAATATTCAATCAAATGTTAGGTATATTCGTTTTGTTTAATGGAATATTCGTTAATTTTAATGTTTTTGTCACGGAAGGAACTTAATTACAAAATTTATTATGATATAAGAACTCAATCGAAAAGAAAAAAAAAAGTATAAAGACCTAATTGAAAATTTAGTAAAATTATAGAGACCAATCGAATAATTAAACCAAAATATAAATAAAACTAAATGAAATCTAAAAATATAATAATATAACGTTAATTAATATTTGTGCATTCCAGCAAAGTAGCTAATAAAATAAAGAAAAATGATGTAAAATATTTTACATAATGTTCAATCATATTTATTCTTTTATATAACTATTTACGCGCTGAATGTGAAAAGTAATTGCTTTTACCGATACAATGCTATAAAATTAAATACATATATAAAATTATTTTACAATTTATACTGATAATACATTAAAATTAAATTCTTTTTTATTAAAAAATGTTCTATAACCAACAAAAGTTAGTCCAGGAAAGAAAAAAGAATTTATTTCTAGAAAGGGAATATTAGAAAAATTCTATTACAATTTTTGCAAACACTAAATAATAAAGTATGAAAAAGGGGCTTGAATGATGCGATCGTGTTATTACCAATAATAAAATGGGGGATTTCATAGTTTTTGGTTTGTGAAGATATCTTATTAAGTGCTTAGTTTTTTTTTTTTTTCACTAAAATCGAACCTAAACCTATGCTTGAAAAATAATTATCCATATGCTGATAAGAAATGTATGAATACTCGAAAAGGAAGGAGTTATGATAATCTCCGTACTACTGAGATCCTATATCTATATGATTCCACCTGAATTGTTTCACCTATTCTTTTGAGGAAAAGTTTAATTTCAAACTCGGTTCAAATAGGAAAATTATTCTAAAGTGTCTTGGATAATCCACACCTTCAAGTCAGACACCAACGAACATATTGAAATTTCTATGTAGTTGACATTTTTCACAGCACAACGATGCAATTATAAGAGTCTCACATTAATGTGACGACTACTATATATGCCAAAAACGAGAGAAATTATAATCCTTTCTTTCTTTTCCTCCTGCATGTGTTTGTGTATGAAAATGATAACGAGTTTTAGCCGCCATTTTTTTCATACTTTTATCTTCTTAAACGTATTTTTATCTTTTTCAACATGTTTGTTAAATATATTTTTAATTGTATATTCTACAAAATACAATAAAAACAATAATGAATGAAAGACGCGTATTCACTACTAATAAAAAGAAGTTTGTGTTAGTACAATTGAAAAGTACACACGTTTCACCAACACATGTGATTTCAAGTAATCGCAACAGAAAATGTGCTTTTCTTCTTCCAATCTTTTGCATCCATTCTCTTGTTCTGCTAGCTGCATGCTTGAATTCTAATCAAATAAAATAAAGTCATTTTTAATTAATTTTATTATGTTCTATATTATTTACTATTGTCCATTTCTACGGGCTACACTAAACTACCTCTCTTCACTGCCACAAAATTTTATTTATATGTGTTGTTATGCTCTAAAACTATTAATTCATTAATTAATATAACAAACAAGCTTTCATATTGGAATTAAAATTAGGGCACAATCAGATTTTTTAATATGTCCATTGATTTTAAAATATAAAAATTTTCAAGTAATATCAGACCAATATTTTTCGTTCTGAAGTTATGATTTTAAGTTTGGATATTTTTGTCAAATTTTAAAATTTTTTAAGAAATTTTTTTGTCTTTTGCACCATTTAAAATTATTTTTATCGCCGCTAGAAATTTTCGAATATCATTTTAGTGTGTGTTTGGATTGCCATTTATTAAACTGGAATTTGAATGAAGGTGGTTTTATAGAATTGATTTTGGATAGAAGTAAATTTGTACCAACATAATTTATATTTGATAATTTTATACAAAAATTAATTTTGATAAAATGAATATTGCTTGGATAATATTAGTTAAAATTATTTTTAAAAAATAATTAATTAATTACTAAAAAATATAATATTAAATTATAATGTTATTTTTTTAAGTATATTTAATCTTTTTTATACTTCTTTTAGTATATTTTTTTATATAGTATTTTTTATAGTATTCTATTTTAATATGTTATAATTTTTTATTATTATAATAAAAATTAATATTTATTTATTAAATTAAAAATAACATAAAAAATTAATAATTTTTAAGAATTCTTTTTATAATAAAAATTAATATTTATTTATTAAATTTAAAAATAACATATAAAATAATATATTTTACTATTCTATTTAAATACTCTTAATAATCTTGTTTCTATTATTATTTTGGATTCTAACTTTTATTAATTATGTTTTTATTATTATTTATGGTTAATTTTTTATTTAATTTATCATTTCTAATAGAAATAATAATACATATTATAAAATATTAGAATAATAAATAATGCACAAAAATTACAATAATAAATTTTATATGCCAAACAAAAAAATATTTTATAATTTTTTTAAAATTCTCAATATTCTTTTATTTAGTATTATTTTGTCCCGTAAAATTTTATTATTTTTACTGGATTGTTATGTATCATTAATTTTTTATTTACTTTATCTTTTTCAATAAGATCAATAATTCATATTATAACAAAATTACAATAAAAGATTTAATAAAAATATCAAAATATGGAAGAAAGTATTAAAAATTAAAAAAAATAAAATATTTGAAATGGCTTGAAACAAATCTAAAAATTTAAAGAAAATACTAAAAATTGTACGAACGTTAAGAGAACAGAAAAGTTACAGTTTCTTGCTTCAAGTGAACGTAATTTTAAGATGCAAAATTACATTAACGTTAGAGCAAAAAAAATTACAAAATACCAAAAAAATAATTTTTTAAAATTTAAACATACTTTTATCCTCCTAAACGTATTATTATCTTCTCTAACACGTTTGCCAAACACACCTTTAACCATATACTCTATAAAATACAATAAGAGCGCTTATTCACTGTTAATGAAAAGAAGTTTGTGTTAGCACAGCTGAGAAGTGCATACGTTTCACCAACACATGTGATCAAGTAATCTCTGCAGAAAATGTGCTCTCCCTTTCTTTGTCTTCTGCATCCATCCTCTTGCCTTGCTAGCTGCATACGTGAATTCTAATCAAATAAAATAAAATTATTTTTAATTAATTTCATTGTGTTCTATATTATTTATTATCGTCTCTTTCTATGGGACTACACTAAACTACTTCTCTTTGACTCTTTGCTGCCACAAAGTTTCACTTATATGTGTTGTTATACTCCTAAGCTATTAATTCATTAATTAATATAACAAACAAGCTTTCATGAAGAAGTACTTTCATGTGTTGCCCAATGCTGATCTATGAATACGCACACTACTACTTATTATAGAAGGCTTAATTTACGCAAAAATTACCCTTACATTATTTCTCTCTTATAATTCTATTATTTTTGTAGTAGCGAATTATTCATAAAATTTATTATTTATACTCTATTATTATGTATGATCAATTTTTTATTTATTTTGCCTTTCTTAATAAAATCAGTAATTCATATTATAATAAAATTATAATAAAAAATTTAATAAAAAAATCAAAATATCAAAAAAATATTAAAAATAATAAAAAATTAAAATATTTGAAATAACTTGAAACAAATATGAAAATTCTTATAATATGAAAGAAAATACTAAAAATGATACACATGTTAAGAGAAAGCAGAAGCTACAACTTCTTACTTCAAGTAAACGTGGCTTTTAGGATGTAAAATCGAGACAAGTTTCAAAGTGGTCCCTGAAGTTGCACTCGAGCTTCATAGTAATCCCTGAAAAGTTACCCATATTCATTCCTGAAGTTGCACTCTGAGACTCAGATTCGTCCTTTCGATACATTGTGTCCACCTGGCACCACCAGAAAGCTGATCTGGACTCCTCCGTGACATGCTGGCCAGGTAACAGCTAGCTGACGTGGATTAGTAAACTTTTATGGTGCAATTTGGTCCCTAAATCAAAATTAAAAATTTTAATCCCCAAATTTAATCATCATTCTCTTCTCTATAGTAGTAACCCTCTTTTCTCTACAGACATAGATCTTCATATCCCAAATTCACAAAATTTTTTTGTTTATTTTTTGTTGAAGTATCTTATAACAATAACAACTAAAGTCTTCTTAACAACCATTATTTGAACAAGTTTAACCGCTTTTATCCCTTTTTCCTATAAGAAAGATGGTGAGATTATAACATAAAAAAAGTTATGTGATATATATAATTAAAGAAACAATGCAAAGTTTAGTTTCTAAAATTGTGAACGTTCATACAAATTTGTTGACTTTTAAAAATGATTAAATTGATTCCTAAATTCATAAATTGTGGAACTCAACTCATCTCTAATGCTAATATCAAAGGTAATGCTTTCTTCCCTTAAATATGTGTTTGTTGCTACATTGAATGAAATAGGTCGCCAAATTATTCTTTATTGTCTAATCTAAGTAGTGTTTACATGTATCTGTGTCATAATATGAAAATGCATCAATTTGTGCACAAACTACTTGAATTTGGTTATTCTATAGTTTGATTGAGGGTTTTTCGATAAACAGATGGCAAATCATATAACTTTTGTGTATCATCATAAGGGACGATTTGAGAGAAACATGAATGGAGTTCTGAAATATGTTGGAGGGGTGGTTACTGTGATTCCTACGGTGAATGTCAAAACTTTGAATACATTTTTATGGTGGGGTTATTTAAATTTGGGGTATGTTTTTTTTAAGGATTTTTACTGGACTGAGAATAAAATATCCAATGTGATGCCTGGGCATCTTGGCTAGTTTTACAAGCCAATTTTTAGTAAGTTTTAAGCTAGTTTCATGCATTATCTTCATCAATAAGCAAGCATTCGAATGAATTATATATGCATGTCTTGAATCATCAAACATCAGTAAATTACAATCATTTTCATGAGATTAATGCAAGATTTAAGTGATGTAATAAATGATGAAATATCTTGTGATTATTCATGAAATAGCAAAGCTTTGATGTACTTATTTGATTGATGATAGACAAAGCAAGAAGAAGCAGAGGAAAGCAGGGAACCAGGTGGCGTTACCAACGCTGGTAACGCCAGCTCAAGAGGGAACCAAGGGCGTTGCCAACACTAGTAACGCTGGCAATAACGCCAGCATCAACGTTACCAACGTTGGTAACGCCAGCCTCAAGGGACCAAGGGGGGCATTGGCAACGCTGGCAATAACGCCAGCATCAACGTTGCCAACGCTGGTAACGCTAGTGCTAACACCAGGAGCAACCAGGAGGGCATTGCAAACACCAATAACACCACTAGTAATGCTATTTCTAGCGTTAATAACGCCAAACGCTGCCACACTAACGTCTTTGCTAATGCATTGGAAGAATTGGCTAGTGTGCGTACTCACAACATAGTGTGCGTACGCACAAGAGGAGATTTGGCAAGGATGCGCACTCATGAGCGAGAGTGCGTACGCACAAGAGGCAACGTTGGCAATGTTAATAACACCAATGGCAACGCTATGAGAAGGGCCTGAGTTTTCCTAACTTACTTCAGTTAAGGCTAAGAGCCCACAACCAGAGACTTAAAGACTCACTTGAAGTTAGAGAAGTAGTATAAATAAGTGAAGTTTTAAACTAAAAAGGGGATCGAGATCTGGGATTGGAAACTTTTGTTAGTCTTAGCTAGATACTACTTTTCTCTCTTCTCTTTTTGCTTGTACTTAGTTTACTTTCATGCACTTTCATCTTTCTTTTGGGTTTTCTAGAGCTATGACCAACTAAACCCCACTTCATTGGGGGAGGGAGCTCTATTGTAATTTGATGGATCAATAGTAATTCTTGTTTTCTTCTTCTCTTCACCTCTCTTTGATTTTCTTGAAAGATTTCGTGCTTCATTCAATTATTCAATTGTCTTGGAAAAGAGATTGAATATACATGGATTCTATTCGACCCTTGGAAGAGGAATGATGGAATACCGCTAGAAATTCTTTCTCATACTGGACTAGATTGGGTGTTGGTTGGATATAGTGACATATAATCCTCCCGATGCTTTGATCTAGAAAAGTGTGTGGTATAATCAGTGACCAAACTTCATTTCTTCTCATGAGCAATTAGATCAAGGAATTGGCAATTGTTCAAGTTTAGAGAGATTGAATTGCCAAGAAATTAGGGTTCAATCACTCATGATTGCCAAGATATCAATGATGTTGCATGATTGAAGAAGAGATGAGATTACATTGATCCGGAGAATTCAATATCTCCTAAACCCAATGATCCTCCCTATTCTCATCTATCCCTTTCTTTTATTCTGTTTGTTTACTCTTATGCTCATCATCCCCTTCCTTTTTAATTTCCAATCATTTAACTTTCCTTTACTTTATGCAATTTACCTTTCCAACAATTTACATTTCAAACAATTTACATTTTTGCACTTTAATTTCAATCATTTATTTTAAGCCATTTACATTTTTTGCCATTTAAATTCGTGCAATCAATCTCCATTAAATGCTTTGTTCAACTAGAATATCCCATTGACTAAAGTTGCTCAATCTATCAATCTCTATGGGATTCGACCTCACTCTTTGTGAGTTTTTACTTGATGACAATTCGATATACTTCTCGAAGAAAGGTTGTAGAGATACAAAATTCCATTATCACAATGGTTTGCATTTAATCTGGCTTGACAGTGATGTAGTCAAAATGTATGAATTTACTATTGAAAATGGGAGAACATGCCATGTTTATTGGGATCATACCGTTGATTTACCTAAAGAAGTTGAAGTGGTAGATGTTGTAGATGATGAGCCAAACCCAATAATATAATTTTTCTAATAATCAAGTTCTAAATATTGACTACAATTAATTTTTTAAATTAAAAAAATTAATTATTAAACTTAAATAAAAATAATTAAAACTTTAAAATAAAAATAAGTGTGCAAAGCAAAAATCCTAATTCTAATCCTCACTTTTTCATTATTTTATGCGCTGCACCTCTTATAACATCCCGAATTTTTAAAAAATTAAATCATGAATTATTTATGATTTATTATATTTGTTAAAAATTTTATTTAAAAAAAGTTATTTTACTGAAAGTAATTAAATTAAATTTTATAATACTTTAAGTTTAAAAATTATTAAGAGCCATGTGTAATTTGTATAATAATTAAAATTTAAATTAATTAAATTTTTATATAATTTTTATTATAATTAAATATTTGATATAATCAAAATTAAAATTTTGATAATTAAAAAATAATAAAAATTATAAATTTAATTTAAATAATTAAAAATTTATTATTCTACCTTTATGTTTTGGAATCATTTGTTTGTTTTGAATTCTACTGATATGTGTTAGATTCTATTGCTTAATTGTATTTAGCATTTTTTCTTTCGGATTGTAGTGCTTTATTGCACTATTACTGTTGGTCTTAGATAATTTTTATTGGATTGAATATTATGACCAGGTTATTAAGGATAATTTATTTGTCACTTTGAAAAGGTTTATTGTTTATACTAACATGCTGCTATCATGTATTTTATCATGTATCATTTTGTGCTTAGATTGTTAACAATAACTACCAAGACAAATTCAATAAATCATCATTTCATACTTTACTAAATTGCATTGCAATAACTACATTTTGACATTACTATATTCATTCTCTAACATTGTCTAAAAGATAAGCTATAAATTCCAAACATAAAAATACTACTTAGTCAAATAAAGTATATATAATAACAATCAAGATTATTTTAAAAAAAGTACATATATATGACAACAAAAAACAAATCAATCTTTCTCATTTGGTGTTTCAAATAATTCAGAATAGACAGTAACATCTTCATTATTTTCTATAATTCTATTGGTTTCCTAAACATGCCACTACTTGTGCTTTTTTTCTTTATATATCTAGTAAACTTATCACAGAGTTGTTCCATTAGATTCGTTTTCACTATTACTTTCATCTTGTATCTCATTCATACATTAAAAATACCTACACCGCATTTATTTGTTCTACCAAAATCAAGTACAATAACATGTTCAGACAAAAGAGAAAAAAATGGATTTCACAGTAAATACACAAATTTAATTGACGCCGTACCTTTTACCTAGAATATTGAAGAAATCATATCTGCGAGTTCGAAGGTGATAAGGAAAAAGAGGGTAATTAGGAAGACAAGAATTCAAACGGAATAAAAAGATATATTGAAATTGAAATAGAAAATAAAAGGGATAGATTGAAATTGAAAATAAAGAGAATCACTCTATTTTTTACTAAATTTCTTGAGGTAACATGAAAGGGACTCCTCAATCTAACTTGTTAATATCATAGTTTAAAAATTCAATCAATGGGACTCATCAACCTTCTATGCAATTCCCGATACAACAAGAGAGTGACTCTCTCAACCTTACTCGTCGACATTATGGTTTCATCACGAAACCAAAAAGGGGGTTTCACACCTCTAATCACTAAATACCGGCTACAAAAATTTATGAGGTATTTATTGCCCTCTTATTAGGTTAAAATAATAAAAATCCTAAGCTCACTAATAAAAAGCCCAATCTAGTAACTAAATAAATAAAAAATCAAAATACATAAAATTAAATTGAACATTCTAAAAATATAAATTAATAACTTTTAAATAATATTTAAAATCATGAACTCTTCATATCATGAACATTTAGAGTATGAATCATTCTCCTCCTCTTAAAAAAAAGACCCATCCTCGAATTTTGTAGTTAAAAAAATAGTGTATGAAAAGAAAAAATACAAGAAAGATAATTTCTATTTTTTCCTTTTCTTTTTTTTGTTTGTCCTTTTTTTACACGGTATGTTTTTTTTTAATAATGAAATCAACAAGAATGATAAAATAATAATGAAACACAAATAAAGAAGATGAAAATGACAAGAACATAAAAAAGGACGCGAGAGATACTGGAACTCTTTTTTTTGTTGGACACAAGAAGAACAAATATAGATTAATAAGAATTAATTTATTACCTGAAATCTGCTACCAAATGATAAGGAAAAAGAGTATAAACAAGAAGACAAGAATTCAAACAAAATAAAAAGATACATTGAAATTGAAATATAAAATAAAAGAAATAGATTGAAATTGAATACAAAGAAAATCACTCTACTTTTTACTCAATTTCTTGACGTAACACGAAAGGGACTACTCAACTTAACTTGTCTACGCCATAGTTTAGGAATTGAATCGAATGAACTCCTCAACCTTCTATCCAGTTTCCAGATGCAACAAGAGAGGGACTGATTTAACTTTGCTTGTCCACATCATGGTTTCATTATGAAACCAAAAGGAAAGATTCACACCTCTAATCACTGAATGACGACTATAATAATTGATGAGGTATTTATAACATCTTATTAGGTTAAAATAATAAAAATCTTAAACCCACTAACATAAAAACCCAATCTAGTAACTAAATAAATAAAAATCAAAATACATAAAATTAAATTAAAAATTCTAAAAATATAAATTAATAACTTCTAAATAATATTTAAAGTCTTAAATTCTTTATATCACGAATATTTGAAGTAGGTATCAGAAGGAGTTTTCAATTCCATACTCACATCAGGATCAAGGGACAAATTTGTTGCTGAGTCAGCACCAACAAAGACCTCTACAAATAAGAAGACAATCTAATTGAAATTTATGGAAATTAATGCTATGTATTTTGTCTTTGGATGTTGTTACACCATTTGTTTCTTGGTCTGGTTTGGTGCTATTTTTTCTTTTGGATTTTAGTGTGTTGTTCTTGAATGTCAGTACATTGTTTTAAAATTATTTTGTTTGTTTTGGATTTTAATGGTATGTGTTGGATTCTAGTGCTTAGTTATACTTAACATTTTTTCTTTTGAATTGTAGTACTTTATTGCATCATTAGTATTGAATTTGGATAACTTTTATTGGTATCAGATTGAATATTATGATTAGGTTATTAAGGATAATTTGTCTGTCATTTTAAAATGTTTATTGTTTATAATAGTCATGCTATTGTCCTGAATTTCATCATCCATCATTTTATGCTCAGGTTGCTAACAATAACTATTAAGACAAATCTAATAAACCACCATTTCATATTTCACTGAATTGCATTGCAATAACAACATTTTAACATTGCTACATTTATTCTCTAACATTGTCTAAAACATAGGTTGTAAACTCCAAACATAAAAACACTACTTAGTCAAATTAAGTATAGTAATAACAATCAAGATTATTTTAAAAAAAGCACATATAACAACCAAAAACAACTCAATCTTCTTCATTTGGTGGTTCAAATCATTCAAAATAGGTAGCAACATCTTCATCATTTTCTCTAATTCTATTGGTTCTTTAAACATGCCACTGCTTGTGCTTTTCTTCTTTACATCTACTAAACCCATTACAAAGTTGTTTCCATCATATTTGTCTTCATTAATACTTTCATCTTGTATCTCATCTATTCATTGAAAATATCTACACCACATTTGTTTATTCTACCAAAATCAAGTACAATATCATATTTAGGCAAAAGGAAAAAAAAACAGGCTTTCACAGTAATTACACAAATTTAATTGACACCGTACCTTTCATCCAGGGCATCAAAAAAACTATATCTACGAATTCAAAGGACTTTCGATTTCATGCTCACATCTGGATCAAAGGACAAACTTTTTTCTGGGCCAACACTAACAAAGCCATCCAAAAATCAAAAGAAAATGATCTAATTGAAATTTAGGAATTTTTTTCGAAAAGAAAATTTAGAAAATTTAATGCTATGTATTTTGCCTTTTGGATATTGTTACACCCTTTGTTTCTTGGTGTGGTTGGTGTTGTTTTTCTCTTTTGGATTTTAGTAAGTTGTTCATGAATTTTAGGACTTTGTTTTGGAATCATTTTGTTTGTTTTGAATTCTACTGATATGTGTTGGATTCTAGTGCTCAATTGTACTTAACATATTTTTTTCTTTTGGATTGTAGTGCCTTATTGCACCATTATTGTTGATTTTGGACAACTTTTATTTATAACACATTGAATATTTATGAATAGGTTATTAAGGATAATTTGTTTGTCACTTTAGAAAAATTTAATTTATTGTTTATAATAATCATGTTGTTGTCCTGTATTTCATCATCAATCATTTTGTGCTCAAGTTGCTAACAATAACTATCAAGACAAATCCAATAAATCATGATTTCATATTTCATTGAATTGCATTGCAGTAACAACATTTTAACATTGCTACATTCATTCTCTAATATTGTCTGAAACATAGGTTGTAAACTTTAAACATAAAAATATAACTTAGTCAAATAAAATATAGTAACAATCAAGATTATTTTCAAAAATGCACATATGACAACCAAAAACAACTCAATCTTCCTTGTCTGGTGTTTTAAATCATTCAGAATAAACAACATCATCATTTTCTTTAATTCTATTGCTTATCTAAACATGCCACTGCTTGTGCTTTTCTCCTCTACATCTGCTAAACCCATCAGATTCGTATTCATTAATACTTTCATCTCACTACAAGAAATTATCAGAATAGCGATCGATTTAACGACCGATATTTCTTGAAAATCAGTTGCTATCAGCTTAGCGACCAATTTTAGTGGTCGCTAAATTTAAAATAGCGACCGATGTTAGTCGCTAATATTTAGCGACCGATTTTCAACCAACGCCACCTAACCCATACTAAATAATTTCGGTCACTAAATCGGTCGCTAACAAGATCAGTTGCTAAATAGCAACCAATATTTCAGTCGCGAAATCGGTCGCTGAGGTATTCAGTCGCTAAATGGCGACCAGTATTTTGGTTGCTAAATCAGTCGCTAAATCGGTCGCTAATAGCTAACTTCAAAATTTCAAAATCGGCCGCTAAATCAGTCACTACTGTTGCTTCCTAATTATAAATTTTAACTAAATTTCGCATATATCACTATTAAAACTTAATTTTTAAAATATAATTGTAATTCAACAAAATATATAAATAATTAAAGATAGATAACTATTATTAGAATCAAATGCCAACAATTATTGAAAATCAAAATGAAGGCAAAAGCAAAATCGTATAAAGATGAAATGAAAAATGGATTCTAATACAAATAAGTTTATATTTATGTATACTACATATATGTATTGACAAAAAAATAAAGGCAGAAACAAATCCATACAAATACAACAAATTTATATTTATGTATACTACATATATGTGATGCTGCCATCTTTGATGATGACCTCTTCAGCTTTCTCCTCCTTTCTTTTTCTTTCTCATTATCACAAAGTGACAGCTTTAATATTAGATCTATTTTGTTACTGGACACTTCTTTTGTTCCTCACCATAAACCCTCTGAAATAATAAGAGCAAACAATGAATAAGAGCAAATCACATATTGAAGATAGATTATAATTAAGACTAAAACAATATCTTTGTACGTTTTTAATAGATGAATACAAACCTGCCTAAGATCTTGTCGTGACAAGTTAGACATGGCAAAAAATTTGGTGGCATTAGGGGTGGCAATGGGTAGGGTAGGGTAGGGTTTGGAGTCAACCCTAACCCTACTCACGGGTTGAGATTTTTATATAAACTCAACCCTACCCTACCCGCGGGTTGAGAATATCTCAACCCTAATCCTATCCGCTCTTAACCCGCGGGTACCCGACCCTACCCGCGGGTTACAAAAAAAGATGCAATATTATTAGATAACTTGATGATAATTTAAAATAGAACTAACTTTTATGTAAAAAAAAGTTTATTAAATTATCAATTAATGATCTTCTTTTAATAACTAAGGATCTTTTGCATTTAGTGAGAGGTCTTTGATTCAACATCCACTTAAAACATATTTTTATATAAGTATATAATATATACATATATAGGGTGCAGGTTGGTCGGGTAGGGTTGAGGCTCAACCCGCACCCTACTCAACCCGCACGAAAACCCTACTCGCATCCTATCCTACCCGTTGTGGATCGGGTTGGCAACCCTACCCAATCGGGTGGGATCGGGTTGGGTACTCGCGGGTAGGGTACATGTTGCCACCCCTAGGTGGCATCACTCCCTGTAAAGCGGCCATCACCATCTGAAAAAGTGATACCATTTATGTGTTTAATTAATTGTTCAAGAGCATTTGGAATTCAAAAAAATAAGTACTTATTAATTAAATACTTCACAAAATTAAGGGCTAATACTAAACCGTCCAAATATTTTCAATTCACGAAATAGAAATAATTAAAATAAAATGATATATAAAATTATAATTCGAAGAATGAAACCTGAATCTGCATAGTTGAACCACTCTTGGTAAAGCATTTGCTGATCTTTGGGGAATGAATCAAATGGGACAATGGCAAGATCCATTATGTGAATTTAAATATTTAATTTTTAATATTTTTTGGTGAAGACTAAATGCAAGGAATGAAGGTTTGAGAGGTTTTGTCACCAGAAAAGGATCCTGGATTCCATTATTTTGGCATTGTGTTCTTGTTGGAAAAGATTATTGTCTATGTGCTAGAACCTGATATTAAAGACAACGTTTAATGCCTTATGAATATTGATAGATCATAATAATCCTCCGTTTTTGACATGGATATCTTGCAATAATCCTTCTTAATAATCCAATGTAGAGAGAGAGAGAGAGAGAGAGAGAGAGAGAGAGAGAGAGAGAGAGAGAGAGAGAGAGAGAGAGAGAGAGAGAGAGAGAGAGAGAGAGAGAGAGAGAGAGAGAGAGAGAGAGAGAGAGAGAGAGAGAGAGAGAGCATAGTGTTTGGCATGCAAAAGCCTTGGGAAACAGCAAAATAGTTAAGCAGGCAGTATTTTTCCCAAATAGCTAACCGATTGTCCAAAACAGATTGGATCCTCTGCCGAATGTACTCAACTCCCTTTTAAACAAAAACCAAAACCAATCACATAAACCACACTTAGCATAATCTATCTACCAACTATCATACTCTCAAATTTCCATTATCACATCAAAAGTAACTCTAACCGGTAAAATTCTGTTCAATTAGCAAAACAATTACCTTTTTCAAATCTTCAGACCTTTGTATGGAGCCTTTAGAATTCAACATGGTTGATGCCTCTCTGAAATCATAGATTGCAAAACCGATTAAAACAAACGATGATATTTCGGAATTGAAAGTGAAAAAATAAAGAAGAGAAAAGGAGTGTGTGCGGGTGTTACTTATTGGTGGAAGAAATCGAAAGCTTCGTCGACGACATCATCGATGGTGCTGCGAACTTCATTTACAAAGATTTGTTCAATTTATTCAGAATATATTAAATTGATCATAATATGTGAAAAAGCCCTAATAGAGTAGATGAACTTGATCGGAATTTATATTAGGGAAAAGTACCTGCTTGAGAAATTGATAAAGACAATCGCGACAGCGCCGAGATACCAGAAGATGAAGGCGATGGTGTCGCGAGCTAAAGACGACGATGACGGTGACGGCGCAGAAGACAACGACGACAGCGCCGAGATCTCAAAGATGAAGGGGGCGACGCAGCAAACTCAGTCGACGACGAAGACCCTGCGAGGAGAGGTAGGTGCTTCTAGAGCTGGTTACATGGGTAACTGTGTGAGAAGACGAGAGAGTTGTGGGTGAATTAGGGTTAGGTGGGATACATTAATTCAATAATTATTGTTTTAATTAAATTAGCGATTGATTTTGCGACTGATTAGTTTTAAACTATATTTTATTGATCACTAATTCAGTCACTAAGGATTAAATTTTCAACCAATATAGTGACCACGACTTAGCGACCAAATTTTTCCATCCTATTTATTTTATTGGTTGCAAAGTCGGTAGCTAAATAAAAAATAGCGATCGATTTTGCAACCAACTACTTTAAATCAGTATTTATATTTGGTTGCTAAATCGGTCGCTACCTTAACTATTAGCAACCGATTTAGCAACCACTGGCTCAGTGACCGAATTAGCAACCAACCATTTTTAGTTTCTTTTTCTATTGGTTGCAAAATCGGTCGCTAAATAAAAATATAGCGACCGATTTTGTGACCAACAATCCCAAGCATTATTTCCTCAATTCGGTTGCTAATTCGGTCGCTAAGTTAAAAACTAGTGACCATTTTAGCGACCAACTTTATGTTACTTGTATAACAAACTTATCAGTCGCCAAATCGGTCGCTATTAGTGTTCGATTTCTTTGGTCACTAAAATCGGTCGCTGAATATAATTTTAGCGACCGAATTAGCGACCGATTTTTTTCTAATCCTAGAAATCCTATATCAGTAGCTAAATCATTCGCTATTAGCAACCACTTTTTTCGGTCGCTAAAATCGATCGCTATTCTGATAATTTCTTGTAGTGTCTTGTATCTCATACATCCATTAAAAATATCTACACCACATTTGTTTGTTCTACCAAAATCAAGTACAATAACATGTTCAAGTAAAAGTGAAAAAATGGCTTTTACAGTAAGTACACAAATTTAATTGATGCCGCACCTTTCACTTAGAACATCGAAGAAACCATATCCGCGAGTTCGAATGATTTTCAATTTCAAAGGAACCACTACAACACGACAAAAGTATGTTCCATTGTAAAGTTTGCTTGCATTCTCTTCAACAACATCGGCTTGAGATGCTTCAATTGATGGTTCCTATGAGACAAACCGTAATAGAGACTTTGAACCACCCGTTATTCTCATATTGTAAATTTCAAATTTCGAATCGTTCTCTAAAAGTTAGAGACACTAACAATGGAGAAATTATGATTTTCATGTTTGAATTAAATTAGGGCAATCAGATTTTTCAATATGTCCATTGATTTTCAAATATAAGTCAATTGATTTTAAAATATAAAAAATTTCAAATAATATGAGACTTAACAAAGTCTGTCATCTTAGCATTTCAATGTGTCAGGTCACCATTTTCCGTTCTGACGTTACGATTTTATGTTTGAATATTTTTGTCAAATTTTAAAATTCTTTAAGAGGTTTTTTTTGTCTTTCGCATCTTTTAAAGTTATTTTTGTCGCCGCTAGAAATTTTCGAGTATCATTTTAGTGAGTGTTTGGATTGCCGTTTGTTAAACTGGAGTTTGAATGAAAGTGATTTTGTAGAATTGGTTGGGTAGAAGTGAGTTTGTACTAACATGATTTATGTTTGACAATTTTATACAAAAAATTAATTTTGATAAAATAAATATTGTTTGGATAATATTAGTTAAATCACTTTTAAAAAATAATTAATTAATTACTAAAGAAATATAATATTAAATTATAATGTTATTTTTTAAGTATATTTAATCTTTTTTTATACTTTTTTTAGTATATTTTTTATATAGTATTTTTTAGGGTAAAAAACCCTAATAAGCCAAGGCAAGAATCGTGTAACGTAAATACGCCAATTTGAAAATCGTTTCAGCAATAAGCCAAAATGCTATCTTTATGTAATTCGAACCAAGCTGGTTCGAACTACAAACGTTAATAAATCGAACCAGGGTGGTTCGAATTGGTGGCAGAAAAAAATTGAGCGTAATTCGAACCAATGTGGTTCGAACTCGAGATGAATGTAATTCGAACTGGTCAAGTTCGAATTATGCATTGGAAATCAAAATAAGTAATTCGAACCACCCTGGTTCGAATTACCCTTGGCGAGCTCCTTCATATCCTGGTTCGAATTAGTGGTGATTCGGCTATATAAGGAGTTCGAAGCACCCTCATTCGAACTATTCTTCCTTCCCCCTACCCCACCAAATCTCAGAGAAAACGACCCAGATTCTCTCCGAGGAAGACCTGAACGGAATACTCTGTAGATGGGAGACGATCCAGCACATTTGTATCGCTTGGACGGAGTTGCTCATATAGCCGGCGTCATCAACGACGAGGTTAGTACGGAAATATTTCTGATTGTAGCGGTATTTGCGAGTTAGTGGTTTTGCATGTGGGTTAGATGGTGGTTTATGTTAGTGGTTTATGTAGGTGGTTTATGTTGTTGGTTTATGTTGTTGGTTTATGTTAGTGGTTTTAGTTAGTGGTTTTAGTTAGTGGTTTAAGTTAGTGGTTTATGTTAGTGGTTTATGTTAGTGGTTTAACTTAGTGGTTTAACTTAGTGGTTTGTGTTAGTGGTTTTAGGGTGTGGTTTAAGTTAGTGGTTTATGTTAGTGGTTTAAGTTAGTGGTTTGTATTAGTGGTTTATGTTGGTGGTTTATGTTAGCGGTTTTTGTGAGTGGTTTATGCAAGCGGTTTATGTTAGTGGTATATGTAAGTGGTTTTTGTTAGTGGTTTTATGTTGATGGTTTGTGTTAGTTGTTTTATGCTAGCTGTTTTATGTTAACCATTTTAGGTAAGGTGTTTTATGTTAGTGGTTCTCCTGAAGCTGTTTTATCTTAGCGGTTTAATTGTGCGGTCTATGGGTTTGTTTTACATGCGGTTATCTTTCATGTAATTTTATGCGGTTTTATTTAGTCCATTATTTTGTTCATGTGTTATCGTGCTGGTTACGCTTGTTGTTGGTTATTAAGCTGGTTCTAACTGTGCGATGCATTTCCTGGACAGCCCCAGCGATGCATTAGGAGCATGCGGCGACAGCAGGGCATGCGACTAGATGACAGATACGTTTCGTACTTGCAGATGGCAGGACTATACCATCTTGCAAGGCTGAACGAAAGATGGTTCCGGTTAGACGAGGCCCTTGTCAGTGCATTTGTCGAGCGATGGCGTCCGGAGACGCACACGTTTCACATGCCGTTTGGAGAGTGCCCCATCACTCTGCAGGACGTGGCATACCAGTTGGGTTTGCCAGTAGACGGGCGTTACGTGAGCGGCTGCCTGTCAGAGTTCCATTTATACATTCAGGGTGGCCGTCCAGCCTGGGTGTGGTTCCAGGAGCTGCTTGGAGTGGTTCCTCCTCCATGCCAGGTTCAGAAGTACGCAGTGAATTGCAGCTGGTTTCAGGAGACTTTTGGTGAGTGTCCCGATGGAGCAGATGACGAGACTGTGCGGCGATATGCCCGTGCGTATATTATGATGTTGTTGGGCACGCAGCTGTTTGGGGACAAGTCTGGCAACCGCATTCACATTAGATGGCTTCCGTACGTAGCTAGGCTGGAGGAGATGGGTACCTACAGCTGGGCCTCTGCAGCACTGGCATGGTTGTATCGGTGCATGTACCAAGTGTTGACTGAATTGTTGTCCGGTTCTCATCTGGGCCTCAGCCTCTCTCCCCTTGCGAACAAATAGTTCGGCAAGCCTTCCGTATGTTGCCTTCACTAGTGAGGATACAGGAAGGTTTCTGACACCCTTGAGGATTGAGTTCACACATTCCGAGATATTCGTCGTCATGTGACCGAATCTCCGACCCTCATCACGATGCTGAGTCCACAATGAATAATCAATCCGGTTCGCCCACTCACACATCGCCGGGTCTTCAGACCGTAGTATATCAAACCAGTAATCAAACTCAACCTCGGTCTTAGCATACGCCGAATTCACAAGAAGCCTCCGTGCATCTTTGCCCTTGAAGGTTAGGGCAAAATTAGCAGCTACGTGTCGAATGCAGAATGCGCGGTATGCAGATGGAGGTAACCAACCTCCATCAGGAGCCTCTAGCGCAGCCTTGATGCCGTTATGCCTGTCTGATATAACCAGCAGACCCGGCTGTGGTGTCACGTGCTGACGAAGGTGGGAGAGAAAGAATGTCCAGGACTCAGCATTCTCACCCTCTACTAGTGCGAATGCAACAGGTAGAATGTTGGAGTTTCCGTCCTGTGCAATTGCGATGAGCAACATTCTCCCGTACTTGCCATACAGATGGGTGCCGTCGATGCTGATTAGCGGCTTGCAATGACGGAATGCCTCGATGCAAGGTGGAAAAGTCCAGAAAAGTCTGTGAAAATACGCTTGAGACTCGTCCACCTGTCCTCCAACTCGAACGGGGCTCGTCCTTAGGACTGCAACAGTACCAGGCATCGTCAGCTGGACACCCAACACCCACCTAGGTATCTCGTTGTATGACTCATCCCAATCACCGTAGATGAGGGCAATAGCCTTTTGCTTTGCCATCTAGACCCTCCTGTAAGTCGGCCTAAACCCAAAGTGTGCTGCGGTGGCGTTCAGGAGCACTTTTACGCTGACGGATGCATCAGCCCTAACCATTGGCATAATGAACGCCGAAATCACATGATAATCCAAACTCCTGTGGTCACTCGAGATGGATGTGGCCAGGCAAGTGTGACGTCCATTGTACCGTTTGACCTCCCAAATGCCCTTGCGCTTCCGGAGACTCAGCCGAATCAACCATGTGCACCTATTCCCAAACTCGGAGCACTTGCCCACATACCGGCGATGATCGGACTCCACTACCTTGTACTATACCCCTCGCCAGATGCTGTAAGTCTTCACTTAGAAGGGCCTCATCTTTATCCTAAAATTGCTGACCAACCTGGAACTCTATCAGACCAGCAGTCCCTTCCGCATCTCTAGCTCTGAATCCAACAGAGTGCCCAGAAATCCCCTCCTGCCTCATGGCATCCAAGTCCAAAGAGGAAAAATGTGGTGGATACTGTTGTGTGCCAGTGCTAGAACCACCCCCCGCCAATGCAGGCTCAGTCGCTCCAATATCATCGCCGCTGTAATCATCAATCATATCCGGCTCGACATCATCCTCATCTGCATCACCCAACACTCCGTCTCCAATGCCAATCGGTGCAACGCCGAGTAAATCGTCCGGCAGATTTTTCCTTGAACGTACGTCTTCACCAACGCTGCCATTGAGATCAACAGCAAAAGACAGGGAGGCGACAGCTTGGACCACTGGCTGGTAGACAGGGACGGAGGAAGAAGCAACGGCAGGCCGGGAACTAGAACCGGCTTGTGTGGCTAAAGTGGTGGTATTCCGGTTCGAACCCCCTGAGCTGGATACCACATCAACCAGCTTTGCCAACAACTCTGGGGTCCTGACCTCCGGAAACTGCCGTCGACAAAGAAACATTACCTGCAAGTCCTCATCACTACTGATCGTGAAACAATCATACTTCACGGAATCCTGGAGCACCGTGACTGGAATGCGATAAAAAACTTCTTCACCCGCTTTGCATCTTCCAGACCGAGCTTCATCAGTACCGATCTAACAAGATCGTCATAGCTAGTTCGAGGAGTTACGACAATACAGAGAGGATCTTTATCTGTGAACTTCACTCCGGAACGAGTTTTCCTCTTAATGGATTCTCTGTGGTGAACCAACACAACAAAACTCTCCTCACTAGCCATCTTACTCCCTCTACTCAGAATCAACTCACGTTTAGGCCGGTTATATAGACCACTGAGTCCCACTAATTCGAACCGACACGGTTCGATTTAAGGTTTGCTTAATTCGAACCAGCCTGGATCGCTCTCTTTATAATTCGAACCTCCCTGGTTCGAATTACTTGAAGCCAAGGTTCGAACCTAGCTGGTTCGATTTATGAAGACAATTCAACAGGTAATTCGAACTGCCCTGGTTCGAATTACTCTCATATGCAGTTCGAACCGTACTGGTTCGAATTATATAAATAATTGATCCTGCGCATTGCTGAAACAATTTTCAGTTTGGCTTATATACGTCAATTTGAGATGGCATTGGCTTATATTGGTTTTTTACCCTCTTTTTTATAGTACTCTATTTTAATATGTTATAATTTTTTACTATTATAATAAAAATTAATATTTATTTATTAAATTAAAAATAACATATAAAATAATATATTTTACTACTCTTTTTAAGTGTTCCGAATAATCTTGTTTCTATTATTGTTTTGGATTATAACTTTTTACTAATTATACTTTTATTATTATTTATGGTTAATTTTTTATTTAATATATCCTTTTTAATAGGAATAAAAACACATATTATAAAAAATTAGAATAATAAATAGTGCACAAAAATTTCAATAATAAATTTTACAATATGAAACACAAAAAAGTATCAGTACTCTCAGTATTCTTTTATTTAGTATTATTTTGAACTGTAAAATTTTATTACTTTTACTCTATTGTTATGTATGATCAATTTTTTATTTACTTTATCCCTTTTAATAAGATCAATAATTCATATTATAAGAAAATTATAATAAAAAATTTAATAAAAAAATCAAAATAAGAAAGAAAGTATTAAAAACGATAAAAAAATTTAAAATATTTGAAATGATTTGAAACAAATCTAAAAATTTAAAAAAAATACTAAAAATTGTACCCATAACACAGAAGTTATAACTTAACGTACTTTTAGGATACAAAATCACATTTACGTTTAGAGCAAAAAAATTACAAAACACCAAAAAAATAGTGTTTAAAGAATTTAAACATACTTTTATCCTCTTAAACTTATTTTTATCTTTTCTAATATGTTTGCCAAACATACCTTTAATTGTATACTCTATAAAATATAATAAGAGTAATAATGAGTGGAAGACGCGTATTCACTGTTAATAAAAAGAAGTTTGTGTTAGCAAAATTAAAAAGTGCACACGTTTCACGAATACATGTGACCCAAGTAATCGCGGCAGAAAATGTGCTCTCCCTCTCCCTGTTTTCTGCGTCCATCCTCTTGTCTTGCTAGCTGCATGCGGGAATTTTAACCATACAAAATAAAGTTATTTTTACACTAAACTACCTCTCTTCGCTGTCACGAAGTTTCACTTATATATATTGTTATACTCCTAAGCTATTAATTCATTAATTAATATAACAAACAAGTTTTCATGAAGAAGTATACTCATGTGTTGCTGATGGCTGACCTATGACTATGAATATGCACATTACTATTTATTATAGAAGGCCTCATTTACGCAAGAATTACCTTTATATTATTTTTCTCTTGGAACTCTATTATTTTTGTAATAGCGAATCATTTATAAATTTTATTATTTATACTCTACTGTTATTTATGATCAATTTTTTATTTATTTTGTCTTTTTTTAATAAAATCAATAATTCATTTTATAGTAAAATTATAATTAAAAAATTAATAAAAAATAAAAAATCAAAATATAAAAAAAATATTAAAAATAATAAAAAAATTAAAATATTTGAAATGACTTGAAACAAATATGAAAATTCTTATAATATAAAAGAAAATATTAAAAATAATATGAAGCTACAACTTTTTACTTCAAGTAAACGTACTTTATTTCAGGATGCAAAATTATATTTGCGTTTGGAGCAAAAATAATTTACCAAATAGCAACCAATAAAGTTCAATAAATTTAAACATATTTTTATCCTCTTAAACGTATTTTTATCCTCTTTAACGCATTTGTCAAACATACCTTTAATTATATACTTCATAAAATACAATAAGAGCAAAATAATGAGTGAAAGACATGTATTCACTGTTAACGAAAAAAAAGTTTGTGTTGGCACAGTTGAAGAAGTGTACACGTTTTATCAACACACGTGATCCCAAGTAATTGCGGCAAAAAAATGTGCTCTCCCTCTTAGTGTCTTCTACATCCATCCTCTTGTCTTGCTAGCTGCATGCGTGAATTCTAACAAAACAAAATAAAGTTGTTTTTAATTAATTTTATTGTGTTCTAAGTTATTTACTACCGTCCCTTTCTATAGAGACTACACTAAGCTACCTCTCTTTGCTGTCATGAAGTTTTACTTATATGTGTTGTTATACTCTTGAGTTATTAATGAAAAGAAATTTGTGTTAGCACAGCTGAAGAAGTGCACACGTTTCACCAACACATGTGATCTCAAATAATCATGGCAGAAAATGTGCTCTCCCTGTGTCTTCTGCGTCCATCTTCTGGTCTTGCTAGCGGTATGCGTAAATTCTAACCAAACAAAATAAAGTTGTTTTTAATTAATTTTATTGTGTTCTATATTATTTACAATAGTATCTTTCTATGGGGCTACACTAAGCTACTTCTCTTTGCTGCCACAAAATTTTACTTATATGTGTTGTTATACTCTTAAGCTATTAATTCATTAATTAATATAACGAACAAGTTTTCATGAAAAAGTACTCTCTCATGTGTTACTGAATGCTGACTTATGAATATGCACATTACTACTTATTATAGAAGACCTAATTTACGCAAGAATTATCCTTACATTATTTCTCTTGTAACTATTATTTTTGTAGTAGCAATTATTCATAAATTTTATTATTTATACTCTATTGTTATGTATGATCAATTTTTTATTTATTATATCTTTTTTAATAAAATAAAAAATTTATATTATAATAAAAAATTTAATAAAAAAATAAAAAATTAAAATATTAAAAAATATTAAAAATAATAGAAAAATTAAAATATTTGAAATGACTTGAAACAAATATAAAAATTCTGATAATATAAAAGAAAGTACTAAAATTAATATGCATGTTAAGAGAAAATAAAAGCTACAACTTCTTACTTCAAGTAAACGTGCTTTATTTTAGGATGCAAAATTATATTTGCGTTTAGAGCAAAAATAATTTACCAAATACCAACAAATAGGGTTCAATAAATTTAAATATATTTTTATCCTCTTAAACGTATTTTTATCCTCTCTAGAGCATTTGTCAAACACACATTTAGTTATATACTCCATAAAATGCAATAAGAGCAAAATAATGAGTAAATGACACGTATTCACTGGTAATGTAAAGAATTTGTGTTGGCACAGCTGAAGAAGTGTACACGTTTTATCAATACATGTGATTCCAAGTAATTGCAACAGGACTAAAATTATATATGAGAGAGAGCAATAAAGAGTAAGAGATCACAATTGATACCATTCACCTTTTTTTTCATTGGAAAAGATTCACTCCCAATTAGCTGCATGCGTAAATTCCAATCAAACAAAATAAAGTTGTTTTTAATTAATTTCATTGTATTCTAAGTTATTTACTATGGTCCCTTTCTATGGAGACTACATTAAACTATCTCTCTTTGCTGCTATGAAATTTTACTTATATATGTTGTTATACTCTTAAACTATCAATGAAAAGAAATTTGTGTTAACACAGCTAAAGAAGTGCACACATTTCACCAACACATGTGATCTCAAGTAATCATGGCAGAAAATATGCTTTTTCTGTCTTCTGCGTCCATCTTCTGATCTTGCGAGCTGCGTAAATTCTAACCAAACAAAATAAAATTATTTTTAATTAATTGCATTATGTTTTATGTTATTTAATATCGTCTTTTTTTTATAAGACTACACTAAACTACCTTTCTTTGCTGTCACAAAATTTTATATATATGTATTTTTATACTCTTAAGCTATTAATTTCTTAATTAATATAACAAACAAACTTTTATGAAGAGTACTCTCGTATTGCTGAATGCTGACCTATAAATACACACAATACTACTTATCATAGATGACCTAATTTATACAAGAATTACCCTTATATTATTTTTCTCTTGTAATTCTATCAATTTTGTAGTAGCGGAATCATTCATAACTTAGATGAACCACGACCATGTTAAACTTGAGTTGGCGTCAAATTAGATCAATTAATTAAGTGTTTTTATCTTGATAATTAATTAAGTGTTTAAAATTGTGTCTTGATCATTATTAATTTAGGTGAACCTTCTTCAGTGTTGAGAATAAATAGACGCTGGAAAGGTCGACTATTTTTTTTAAATGGTATATAGTTTCTAATGCATAAATTGGGTTTAGATTAATATTATTGGTAGATAGCAACAAACCAAGCCAAGAACAATAATGACAATTTGAAAGGTTAGGTATGAAAAGAATAAAAGCATAGTTTAGCTTTCATCGTGGCACTTGCACAGTTGCACTACTGCACACACATCATATGTTGACATCTATTATAGATTTCGTATTTCAATATTTTTAAGAAATTTTTTCCTTTTTTTTTTCTTAAAAAGAAAGAAGAAGAAGAGAATAACACCTGAATTTGTTTCAAGTTTCAATTAGTCGCTCAAATCATTAGACAAATTCTTTACTCAATACATCTGTCTATTGAGAACATTGCAATCCATTTTGAATATAGAAAATAAAGAATTCAATTCTTCCATCTCACCAGATTAGCTGGAACAGCTCCAATTAGCCTAAAAATAATTAAAACCGAAAAAAAAAATTAAAAGAAAGAAATCAATGTCACTCATGGGCTGGCTTCCAACTGTCTTAGTCGCAATACACGTTCTCTAAACAAAAAAAAGAATACACATCAATAATTTTATTATGTTTTTTCTATTTTATTTTTTAAAATTATGTTGTAGTACTAGATTTAATGGTTAATTAAAGTCAAAAAGGATGATTAAAGTTTGCGTGGGAAGCAATTACCATTAGTGGCAGTCACGTTAAAGTCAAGTGGCAGCACTGGTAAATAAGTGGAAAAGTAATGGCATATTGTGAGAAAGCATCGCTTATAATGTAAGTCGCAGAGGCTCTTGTTCTTCTGCTCAAAACACAGTCACAAACAAAAACGATAACATGGCGAGCTCAAGAAGCACTAGAACCTTCTACGCTTTCTTTCTCCTCTGCGCGATCCTCTCCGTCCACGTGTCACTCTCCTCATGCTCCGCCGTCGGTGACCTGGACCACCAGCTCGGCGCCTTCTTCCTGCCGATGAAGTCCGAGTGCCGCGGATCCATCGCGGAGTGCAGCCTTCTCGCCGGAGACGAGGACGAGACGGAGTTCCTGATGGACTCGGAGAGCAACCGGCGCATCTTAGCAGGGAGAAGGTACATAAGCTACGGTGCGCTTAGGAGGAACACTATCCCTTGCTCGCGACGTGGCGCTTCCTATTACAATTGTAGACCTGGCGCTCAGGCGAACCCTTACCGCCGCGGATGCAGTGCCATCACACGTTGCAGGCGTTGAGAGAGTGGTGTCCTGTTCAGTATTATTCACACTTCCTCTTTCTTTTTCTTTTTCTTTTTTTTTAAATATATTTTTGTAATTGATGAGGATTATTTTATTACTGTTATTATTAATTGTTACTATTATGGTTCTATATGTATACGAGTAGCGAGAGAGAGAGAGAGAGAGAGCGTAGAGCTGAATAAAATATTAAAATCAAAAAGATAATAATTACTGTTTGCATCTATGCGTATTGTAATTAATTATATTTTTGTTGGTAATATTTATTGGCTGGATCCGCCTTTATTTTCTGTTTTGCCAAGTTGAGAATGAAATGAGGGAGTGGTGAGTGGGGGAGGGAGGGAATGTCATTGTTTTCTGAGCAAAGCCATGTTTGGTTTTGGAAGGTAATGTGAAGTGATGAAATTGGGGCTGTGGCTTTTGGTTTTCGATGCAAAGGCAAAGGAATAGGAACTGAGAATGGGCCTCCTTTGGGATTTTGCCTTTTGGGATGTGTGGCTTCAAAGAGAAGCTGGGTGGTGTGGCAGTATCTGTTTGGTGCCTTGTCCCTCCTTGTTCCCTTCTCTTTTTCGCTTTTTCCTAACACTTTCAATTCAAATTCTTGAATTACCAATATGCCCCTCCTTCATTCATTCATAATCATATTCCGTAAATTTCTCCCTCTTAGTCTCATGTCAATTCTTGATCACCTTTTTAGGTTATTGCAAATTTATTCAGATGTTCCCCTAAAAAATAGATGGACATATAAGGTCATAGTGCATCAAACGATATTGCAATAAAAATGGCAGCGTTAAGCCATTAACAAAAACGTGAGTTGGGTACAAATTAAATTTATAACGTTGAGATCTTTATCAAGCATAAATGGGATCAGAGTAGGCACTTTGGTTGGAAAATAGACTTTGGAATCATTGCTTTCTTTTGCGTTGCTTTAATTTAAAGGAGGAAATGATATTCTTATGTTAGATTAAAGCCAGCCTCACATGCATTATTATCCGCATCAATCAAAATCAACGAACGCGCTACTATGATTAATATGATGCCATCTAGCATCTTTACTTTCGTGTGTGACAACTAAATACACCTCACAAACCCTTTGTCCCATTATCTTCTGTCCAACTATAATTTTGTCCCGGACCACAAACTTGAATAGAGTAGCTACCTAGCTTAACCTCTTCTACTCTAATTTCTACACATTCATATAAATACACTATCTCCCTAGAGGAATTTATCTGTGCACATCTGAATTTGATTTTGCTCACATTCATTTACACCAAATATTATACTCAACACCCTGCCAAGCTGTTAAATAGTACATATATAGGAAATAGATCTTCTCAATTTTTTTTAACAATTGAGAGAGTAAAGTGTGATTTTCTACTATTCATTTTTATAAGTGGAATTAAAAGAAAACATAAAAAAGAGCACATTAAAAGATTATAGATCACACTTTACCTTTTCAATTGTTTTTTAATAATTGAAAGGATCTATTTCTACATATATATGATATATTCAGATGCCACACATCACACTTGATGCACCCACAATTTAAGTGATTACATCTCATGAGAGATCTAGCATTCTAGACTCTAGCTAGTTCTAGAGCAATGTTAACAAAAATTTTTAACAATATACCTAACACTTTTATAAGAAAAGTTGAACTCTTTAATCTCCTAATTTATTAAATTAGAGCTTAAAAACCTAGCCTTTTTTTTATGACGTGTATGTTAAGCATATTAATTTATTAGAAATAGAATGATATTTCATTTTTACTATGTGTAATTCGTCGTCCATTTTAATGCAACACAAAGACACTCTTGTCAATGAATTGAACCAGTGCGTTAAAAAGAAGACAAAGAGTCATTGAAGATTAAATTTTACTTTAGAGGTTAGACTAGTATTCAGCAATTTATTGATATATTACTCGAATAAAGGAAGAGCTTTTAAATAGTAATTAATGATTACGAAAGTCAACTTATTATTACAGTACTATTATCTCACTATAAGATAGGGTAAAATGTATGTTTTCTACTGCTAGTTAAGGTATATATGTTAGTAATGATTATTAACTACTCCAAATTAATATCAACTAACTATATTAACTATAATTTAATGATGGTACCAGTATTGATTATCGAAGATAGTACACAAAATTTTCCGGGTTAATGTTAAATTGGTAATGCTTGAGAGCTAAAAAAAAAGTCAAAATTTATTATATTTAGTATTTATTAATTATTACAATAACTAAATAATAATAATTAATAACTAAATAATAATAATTAATGAATGTTAAATAAAATAAATTCTAGTTGTTTTTGATTAATTTTTTTATTATCAAACATTTTTCATATAAATATATACCCAAAATTGGTAGGAGGAAATTTTCTTTTTCACTTTTTTTAATGAACACACATTTTATTTAATTTTTTAGTATAAATGCAAAAATATAAATAAATAATTCCATTTGAAGAAATAAAACAAAATAGATGTCTCTGACAAAATATTATTTTAAGTGTATCCCTAACTTGAGTCAAACAAAAAAATTAATTTGATGTATAAATAAACATGAAGGGGTAAATTTAGTGATTTCATGTGGCCAACTTAATATGATAATAGTTTTAAGAGTAAAAGTTATTTTCAATCCCTAACCATTTATTCGATGGATATTGTGCTCCTTAATAATTATAAAATTACAAATCGGTCCTATTTACTTTTATATTTATTCAATTCAATCTCTGTAATCGATTGTTAGCAGGTGGTAACATATCTACGTAGCTTTGTCTCCTTCATAATAGGGGCAAATCATCCCCTGAACCTCTCAACTGTCAGTGTGATCCTTCCTCCGCTTTTTCCGCTCTCTCTCCATCACCGTCTCTTCTCTCTCCCTCTCTCTCCGAAATTCTCTCTCCTTCCCTCCTTGCCACTGACTCCCTCAGCTCCAAAATCCTGGCCCCCAACCCACCTCACCTCCTCTCCAAAATCATCATCAAAATCATTTTTGGAGGAAGAGGGAAGAGGTAGCGACGGAGAAGGAGCGGGAGAAGCAGAAGAGAAATCACACTGGGCGATTAAAAAATTTAGGAGGTGATTTGTCCCTATTATAAAAGAGATAAAACCACTTAGACACATTACTTAATACATCATTCTGTAATATGCTGTTAATCGATTACAAGAACTGAATTGAATAAATACAAAAATAGATAGAGATCGATTTATATTTTTATAATTGTTAGAAGACAAAATATCCATCGGATAAATAATTATAAAGACGGAAAGAAATTTTATTCTATTTTTAATCTTTAATCATATAGCATGCATTTCATATTTTTCTGAAAAGATTGTAGGCCACGTGCTCCTCACATGGTCAGGTTGGCCTGCTTCGTTACTTTGCTACTCTGATATGATTTTGGGCTTAAATTGGATCAAATTTTAGATGTTACACTAATGAATGATTATAGGATCCATTTGATCAGCTCTGTCACAAGTTGTAGGATCATGCCTTGTGTCTTCCATTATCATGATAGAGACATTTTTCAGGTTATGCATTTTTTTGAGAGTCTTGGAATTGACAAGTTTAATCTTGAGCATAATAAGCTTCTTATAAATATAGCAACAAATCACATGACCATCCCTATCCGTCATAGATAAACGGCCTCTAAGCAATAGCATGTGGCTTCATATAATAATATTGGTCCACCCTTTTGGTGATTGTCTCTTCATTGGGATATACAATTTTGAGTTTGGACTACTTTGCCACCTTTCTTAAACGATATTTCTTGACAGTATACACACTACCTCAATTGTTTTATTTTTATTTCTTTACAACACCAAATCAATATACCGATATGTTTATACTAAAGTAAGTTATTAAAATAAGTTATTAATATAAAATATATATTAAAATATAAATATATATTAAAAATAAATTAAATCATATATATTTATATATAAATATATTAATGATTAATTTTAGTGTCTAATATTATGTATAAATAGCATTTTTTATCACTATAACGTGATTAAATTTATTGTGAAATTATTCAACTAGTATCTAGCTTAATAAAGAGCCTAAATCATAAAAATTTAACTTTGGACCAACACAAAGACAACCCCTTCTCAGATATGACCTATCCATAATCGATCTGATCATATTTATTAATAATGCTTAATTTAACATCAAAATAATATAGTGTTTACTAATTTCTTTATAAATATCTACAATTATGATCCATTTCAATCATTTAACATCTGGCTTACTCTTTTATTAATAAGCGCGATCCAAACGCCCCTTACACTCTCGGTCCCAAGATCTCCGATTGGGACGAGCAACGTGGCCAGTGGCTCAAAAACAACCCCGATTACCCGAACTTCATTGGTCCCAATAAGCCCCGGGTTCTTCTGGTAACCGGGTCTTCCCCCAAACCGTGTGAAAACCCGGTTGGGGACCATTACCTTTTGAAGTCCATTAAGAACAAGATCGATTATTGCAGGCTCCATGGGATCGAGATTTTCTATAACATGGCTCTTCTTGATGCCGAAATGGCTGGGTTTTGGGCTAAGTTGCCTTTGATTCGGAAGCTTCTGTTGTCACACCCTGAAGTTGAGTTTCTATGGTGGATGGACAGTGATGCCATGTTCACTGATATGGCCTTTGAGGTGCCTTGGGAGAGGTACAAAGATTCCAACTTTGTGATGCACGGTTGGAACGAGATGGTGTATGATGAGAAGAACTGGATTGGTTTGAACACTGGTAGCTTCCTTCTCAGGAATTGTCAGTGGTCTCTTGATATTCTTGATGCTTGGGCTCCAATGGGGCCTAAGGGGAAAATCAGGGACGAAGCTGGCAAGATCCTCACCAGGGAGCTGAAGAACAGGCCGGTTTTCGAAGCGGATGATCAATCTGCAATGGTGTACTTGTTGGCCACTGGGAAGGAGCAATGGGGTGATAAGGTGTACCTTGAGAATCATTATTATCTCCATGGATATTGGGGGATTTTGGTTGATAGGTATGAGGAGATGATTGAGAACTATCACCCTGGACTTGGTGACCATAGGTGGCCACTAGTGACTCACTTTGTGGGGTGCAAGCCTTGTGGCAAGTTTGGTGACTACCCTGTTGAAAGGTGCTTGAAGCAAATGGACCGTGCTTACAATTTCGGTGACAACCAGATCTTGCAGATGTATGGCTTCACACACAAGTCACTAGCTAGCCGCAGGGTCAAGAGGGTCAGGAATGAGACCAGCAACCCTCTTGATGTCAAAGATGAGCTTGGATTGCTTCATCCAGCTTTCAAGGCTATCAAGTTGCCAACTTCATCTTGATTATATATATACCACCTTTAACAAAATTTCATCTTGTATCCCCACAACTTGCCACTCATTTGGGCCTCCATAGTCTCTGCTCACTTCTGCAGTTATCTATTTATTTAGAATATGTGTGGATCCTGTAATTGTTATCATTCATCATCTCTTTATTTAGCAACAAAAGTTGTAATCTTTCTTTTTGCTTTTACAGATATCATTGCTTTAGTATCTTGAGTTATATTGAATTTTGAGAAGAACAAAATTCCTTCATCTTAGTTGTGCCCATTCCTTCATTTGATTCAGTTTAGTTTAACAATATTGTCATGGTACTTGTTGAGTTATACTGAGTTTGGAGAATAACAAAGCACCCTTGTCTCATTTGTGCTTGTGTCTTGATTCACACAATTCAGATTAATGCTGTAATCACCCGTTTGCTTTTGGTTATCTCTTACCACTTCAACAGAAGCGGGTCTGAAGAAAATTTGTTTGCTTTATGAGGACGCCAAGTGCTTCATGATTTGCATATTATGATAGGAGGAATCTGCAATTCTGCATTGTCCAGTCTATTTGTCAGTCAGATTTCAATATAAATATGGTTCTTTAGATAGATACAGCATTTCATGTTATGGAAAGTATGGATGAATTAGGCAATGATTTGTAGGGATTCTGGTGGAATTGTATGTGCAGTGATGGCTGATACTTTTTGTCGTAGATAGTTCTCTACTGGTACTGATATTTACAGACAGATAAATATAATTGTACATAGATTGATATGGGTTCAGAGAAAAGCTTGGGAGGGAGGGATTGTATCAGAAACTGTTTTTACTCTCTTTTGGTTTACTTGGTAGCCAAATGAAAAGAGTCACTTCTTTTTCTCTTTTTGTCTCCTATTCATCACCGTGGCAACTGGCAAAACAATTGAAATCTGCAAAAAAGGGATGTAATGGGAGGAACTATTTTGATTATTGGATAGAGTGCTAACCAAGAAAAGGGCCTCTTGATAGTATGCCTTTTTGTTCACTGTGTTCCACCCGACATAGTTGCGATTGTTTAAAGGCACGCAGGACACTGGATACAGAGACATTAATAAGAGACACAACTTACTTTTTTTTTTCTTTCATTATTTTTGTTAATTTTTTATAATTATATTTTTTTATTATTATATTTTTTTTCTCCAATTTTTTGAATGAAAAAAAATAAGAATAAATTAAATTTTCATAATTTGTTTTAGTTTATCATCAAACAAAATACAATAACACTAATTTTTGTGTCTCTATTTTTTGTGTCTTGTTCTTGTCCTATTGTCGGAAGCAAACGCAGCCTAATGGTGGGTGAAAGTGGAGTGACAATAAAGCTTCTGATGGAAAAATTATATACTAAAGTTTGTTCTCGTGAGTAATCCAATTTTATACTCTTTCAGATTATAAAAATGATGTTATCTTATGACATAATATATTATTACTAACAGCTGAACTCCTTTTGTCAGCGTTGCAGCAGACACAGGAAAGTTAAGTATGATTATGCTACAAATTGTTCTCTATCTTGGCTGCTTATGCTACAAATCCTGTACTCATTGCACAAATTTAATGAATCTGTAGTGAGACAGAAATGCTACCTTGCAAAACTTAACTTAGCTAATTGATCTCAAATTTACCATAACTGTATTAAATACGATGCAGAGGATATCACTGCTATGGTATCATGCAATCTAAGTGGAAATTTAACCTTCATTATCTATGCTTCCAAAAGCTACAAAGCTACCATAACTATTCATGCAAAGAATACACTTAAGATCATGGTTCCAGCCATGACTACATCGAAACATTGGCATTATAAACAGCTTAGACAAGGATTGATATATTATCATCTCTCCCAAACTAAGATGCCAATCATATAATCTTCGCCCGTGTTCAACAACACCTGCCACTACAATTGCTTTTCTTCTGGATGTATCTGAATGCTTTCACTTTCAACACTACTTCTACTAAGGAGTTCAACAAATGTTCATGATATTGCAAAACATTGCTTTTTAATGAACCTGCTGAGACTAGCTCGCATTCTAAACCGCTTGAAAAGCAGAAGCTACTCAATTCCAACTGGATTTGAATTTTAGGTGAGCATGAGACTGCAATAGAGAAGAAAAGACATGGCTGAGCTGCGGGGTGTCATCCTGGAAGAAAAATTGCTTCCAACGATCAAAAGGAGTTGGAGGCAGTGTCACAGGACACACTTGAGATAGAATTTTTAGAGAGGCACACAAAGTTAATAATTGGCTTCTCCATCTTAGTCCATTCGGAAGAACATATTCTCCACCTAATGGATGGTTCTCAACAAGAGACACCGGACAAATGAAACCTGGACTCAGTTGACACAGATCACCTACTGACTGTGCAATTGATTGCTGAACAAGATAGGATTTTTGCACCACAGATAACTCATAGCGCAAAGGGGATCCTGATGGTCCATCAAGCGGAGAAGCAGCAGCATGAGTCAGGGTAAGAATAGTATGTTGCCATATTGACGGACCAAGAGAACTTGTGATTGACTTTAACATTGGTAAGTCGTTCAGATCTCGGGACTGAGCATCTACCCGATCAATATAGAGAATGGCATCTGGAGGAAACTTTTTCATATGCTTCTTGATAGATGACAATATTTTTCTGTTGAAAGCTTGCTCCTTCATAGAGGACCTCAGACCAGGTGTGTCAAGCATTCTGATCTTGATTCCATCTATGGTTCCAGAAACCTCTTCTACAGAGGTCGTAGCAGGTTGAAATGCATTTGTCACAACCTTCACATCATCAAAAATAGAATTTATGGTTGCACTTTTTCCCACCCCACTTTTCCCAAGAACTAGAATGTTTAAACAGAAGTCTAAATCATCTCTACAATCTTCTTCAAGCTTCTTTGCTGATAATTTTGCTGACTCAATGACAAATTCTTGATTTGAGCGCCTTCCAATATCTGCAACTAACCTGCATAGCACCTTTGAGACAAAGCAATCTTCCATAGGTAAATATAATCGCCGGACAATCCTCAAGAATTTCACGCATTTGTTCTGTACCCTCCGTATTTTTTCCTTATCTTTGTTGCTTAAGTTGTGTTCAAATTCAAGTAAGAAATCGAGACTACCTGGATCTTTGAGTAAGATAGCACTGGATTCATCAGCATTGGTCTTGCCATTCCATTCACCACCACAAGTAACATTAACAAATTGCCCTTGTGCGTCATCCCTTGATAACATTATATTTTCATGTGAACTCCTGACAAGTTCCTCTTGTTGACAGTTCTTTAAAGAACCTTTTGACCCCAAAAGATAAGAGAGGGCGGAAATTTGTTCCTTGAACTGTTCAAGGCCTTCTAGGCTTACTGTGATCAAGCTTTCCGTATCTCCATCTGAAGCAGAACCATGTCTCTTTGATTCTTCAGCTATCGTATTTAATGCAACACTGGCTTCTTCTTTAACTGTGACTCCAAATTTAAGATCTGTTTCCACGTGGTTGCAAAATAGGTTGTCTTGATTACCATCTAAATTGGCCTCAGACAGATCATTTTCCAAATATCCGTTCCCCTGAAGCAGTGTTGGGTCCAACCATCGAGAAGACTCAACACAGTGAGTTTGTTTACCTTCACAATCATCACTACATTCAAAACCGGATGACGAATCATGTAAATTGGCGTTTGAGTTTACCAAGGATTTAGGTATGCTTACCAGCTTCTTGCACTCACCTTCCTGGTTGGTTGCAAGACCTTGACTTCCATTAGCTACACTTCTTTGAGTTGCACTATCATCAATGGTGTCAGCAAAGACTTGTTCAACCGACATTATAAAATCAGTTTCAGGCTGGGAATACTGTTCTTGCGGATCATGAATGCTACTACTATTCTGTTTTGGCAGTCTGCTATTGCCATAATCCTCAATGTTGATGCTATTGACCATGTTAATAGCCTCTCTGGTGTCAACTTCCAACTTCGCTAGCATTGTGGAATTATTCTCAATCATCTCTAAGGGGCTTCCCTCATTTCTGTTTATGTCATAAAATTCTCCCTTCTCAAACTCATCTAACACTATTCTAACCTTCCCAACTTGTCTATTGCTCAAATTATCTTGTGAATACCGAGACATAACATCAGAGAAATCATCATCATCATCATCATCATCATCATCATCATAATCTATTCTACCATCAAGATCAAGCTCTTCTTCATCAAGACCTATCCCAACACTATCAATGTCATCTTGAGCTTCAGCAACAGAATTATTCGAAGAGAAATCGTTGAAAGAAAACTCATCTGAAAGCAATGAATGACTAACCGGTAATGAATTCGCAGAAGTATCATCATTTTGTTCTTCAACTTCAACATCATCAAACACCCTAATTCTGGGGGGAGGAGGCACCCTCACAACACCTAAAATCTCATCATCGGTTTGTTCTTCACCTTCAGTGTCTTCATCATCTCCATCAACATAGGTAGACAAATTGGCAAAGGGCCTAACAGGTAAAGTAGCCCCATGGATAGGAGGAGATATTCCGTTTTCAGAGGCGTAACTTCCCTCTTCATCTTCTTCATCTTCTTCGGAATCATGGTTGGTAAGAGGAGCTCGGATAGGAAGGGAAGCTGAAAGAGACCGCATTTGAGGGTTGTAAGAGACGAAAGACTTGGAATGAAAGGGCATTTTGTGGTGGTTGTTGCGGTGGCACTCACTGTGGCAGCCACAGAAGGGGGAAGGCGAAACTTCAAAGTTCAAAGTTTCAAGATTAGGATTTTGAGGTTGGCGACAACAACCTACCTACCTATTTATATATGGATTTCAAAATATCACATATAATCTTTGTCTTATGTGCCTGCATCACTATTGTTTTTTATTTTAGTATTAACCAAAACCGGATACTTTTTTAGTTTTTTTTTTTTTTTTTTTTTAACTAAATTGAAGTAATTTGTATCTTCTTTGCTTTAATTATTTATTTTTGTTAGAATTGTATCTTCTTTTGCTAATATGGTATATATCTTCGGTTAAATGGGTTAAGTGTTTGTTTAGATACGATTAAGTTGATAGAAATTTTCAATGAGAAAAGATTTTGTTTTTATTTTTTAACATGCTTGATAAATTTTTAATAATAAAAATAAAAATATTTAAAAAGTTAAAAAATATTTTTTTAAAAAAATTATGATTTATATTTTTTAAAAATATTTTTATATAATAAATAAATAAATATTTTTATATTATTATATTTAAATATAATTAATAAATAAAAATATTATATAAAATATTTAAATATAAAATTATTTTTATTTTTATAATTTTTTAAAAATAATTCAAAAAATATATTTTTTTTAAAAGTTCACTCAAACTAACCCTAATAATAATTTACTGATTTGTAACTAGTAGAAAGAATCTGAAAAAGAAAGTCTTAAAAAAAATAAAAAAACACCACTATTCCTTTATAAAAAAGAAAAAAAAGCTTTCACTTTTGTGCTTTTTTATTTGACCATACTCTTCCTATTTTAAACTCAAAGCAATTCGTCCCAAAAAAAAAAAAAAAACTCAAAGCAATTCATAACTTAAAGTTCTAAGACATATTTTTCAAATTAAATTTGTATAATTTTTTTATACCATCTCTCACCTTCGCATGTGAAAAACAAATTTCTGTAAATTTAGTTTTATTTAAAAATTTGTTGTTAATCTATAAATTGTTATACTAATTCAAACCTCAAATATTTTTTACTATATGCACAAGGCAGAAGAATTTTTTTTTTTTTTTGGTCGGTGGATTGGACAACCCCAATCCTAAGTACCCCAATGGATTGGACAACCCCCAATCTTAGGTACACAACACACCCACACACTCCTCACATATTTATCACATTTTTTTTTCAATTACATCCTCTAAAGTTTGAACCCTAGACCTTGAAGTGGAGAGGGGGGAGAAATGCCACTAGAGCCCAGGCTCATTGGCCAAGGCAGAAGAATTTAAACCACGGATACTTGATGTTTTTTTTGGGTTAACTACTAAATTAATATAAGTAGTTGATATGGTTTTTGTAGAAGTATGAGTGCCCAATCATAGCATGATTAAATTGGACCTAATGGGCCTAATGATAGGGCCCAAATAACTGTAGGCCCCATAGAAATAACACCAACGAAAAAGACAAGACCACCATAGCAGAGAATGCAAGCAAGCTTCAGCTGCTACTCTTTCTCCTTCTGCAGCCATGGAAGGAAACGATTCAAAGCCGAAATCTTGAAGCAACCAAACCACTGACACTCTCTCCCATGGCGCGTGCCCATTCCACTTTCTTCTCCCTCGTTGCACCTTCCACCTGCCCCACACGAACCCAGCCCGTTATTCTAGCTTTGTCAATTGTATCTTCACGCCCTTCAAAAATCACTCGCAGGAAAAATCATTTGCGACCCAAAATTCTGAAAATCCTAAACCCTAAACCCGTCGTTCCCCTTCCTCCCCAAGAACCTTCACCACCACTAGAACCCGCTGCTCCTATTCCCTGCCCTCAGTCCACTGAAGAAAACGAGCTCCTCTCCGTTGAGGCTCCATCCGAGGAGACTCATGGCGAAGTTGATGCCGCTGACGCCACCGAAGAAGCTGAAGATTTGGAAGACTTGCAAGTCTCCGAGGCCACCATTGAACCCAAGGATGTTTCTGGTAAAGTTTCTGCTTCGGATATCTTCAAATTTGGCGGTGTGTGTTTTCTTGGGGCTATTGTGTATCAGGCGATTTTGTCGGTTTTGTTTATTATGAATTACGATTCGAGAACTAAAGATGGGAACTTTGAGGTAAATGGAAGCGAAAAGAGAGATCTTTTGCTCAATGGAAATGGGAATAGTGAGCCAGTTACCGGTAGCAATGTGCTTCGTGTGATGGGTCAAGCTGTGAGGCAAAAGAAAATTGAGGAGATTAAGTTAATGGCAAGGAAAGCTCGGAGAATTGAGAGAATGGAGAAGAAGAAGAAGAAGAATGAAGAAGAAGAAGAAGATGGTGATGATGAAGATGTGGATTATGAAAGTGATGACGATTTAAGTTATGCTTCTAGTCCTAAACCTGGTATTGAGAGAGAGATTGGTGCACGCTTAATGAAGCTGCAGAATAGAATCAATGGTAATAAGGATGCTCATAAGAATGCTCATGAAGGAAATGAGCAATTAATGTTCAAGAAAAAGCTTAAATATAAGTACCCTTCGATTAAGGCAACAAAAACTCCCAAGGGATTTCCCGGGACTCGAGATCATAAAGCACCTGATGCCAAAGATAGAAATTCAGAAGTTAGAAGGGAGGTTGTTAGTTCTGTGAGTGATGATATTCATCATGCACAAATATCACATGAAGATAAGCCAGTGATTGAACAAGATGACGAGATACGGGAAAGTACACCGAGTGTTCCACTGAAAGAAAGAGGAGAGTCTGTTGCTCAAGAGTCCGAGGCAATTCTAAATAATGGGAAGAATTTGGAAAGAAATCTGGAGACGCCAAAACCTGGAGTTAAAACAACAAATGCAAACAACAGTAATGTGTTATGAACTTGTTATCCATGAGTTTGTTTATTCATACATCTTTCATTTTCCATGAGTTTGAATTTGAATTTGAATGAATACAATTACAACAATGAATATATAACATATTATTATCCTTCTTGAATATATTTCGCTGGGGTCTTCTCCCGAGTTATGAGAAGCAACCAGTGAGTCAGTGACAAATAGGTTGGCTTATAATAAACTTAGCATGATTTTGTGTATTTTGTTAATATGTTTAGGTGGTGTCTGGAAGACTAGCTTTGGGTTGTCTGGAGTTGAATTAAAACAATCGAGAGAACCGAGGAAACAAAATTCTGAGAGTTTTGTGGAAGAAAAGCAGGACACTGACCCTAGTTTTGAAAAGGATGTGCTGCAGAACATAAATGGCAGTTCAAGAAATGGATTAGCTAGGAAAAAGACCGAGACTGATACGTGGTGGCTCAACCTCCGTTATGTTCTAGTATGTGCAGAAAAACTCTTTTTCAGTAGCTTAAGCATGGAAATGACCTAGCATACCTACCCATTGATAGTGATACACACCACTTTCTTGTATAGTTATGGAAACCTTTGCAATTTCTTCTGTTCTATCATCAACTATTATCAAGTTTATAAACCATCTTGACACAAGTTGCTTTACTTTTGAAGGTAATTCTCATGCAAGGAGGCGTCAACGGGGGAACAAAAGGGATCTATAGTGTAAAGATCGGTTCTAAGGGGCAGGACCAAAGTGAAGATTCCTATATTGTTGCTTTTGAGGATCATGCTGATGCCAACAACTTTTGTTTTCTACTGGAGTCCGCTTTCAAGGAGTTGGGTGATTTCAGTGCAGATGCTGTTCCGATGACAATACAAGTAAGAACCTCGACTTGTGAAAGATACCCTATATGGTGAGTGCACTGCCCAATCATTTTTTAGTTTTGATGTTCGGCAGGAACTCAAAAAAGAAATATTGTCACGTGGCAAGCAAGTAGTAGTTGTGAAGAAGAGGCAGCTTCAACTCTTTGCTGGGCAACCACTTGGTGATGCTGAGAAGGCCTTGTGCTCTTTAATTGAACATGATCAAAATGTGATCACATCCAGATGACCATTATAGAAACAGCAATTGCTGTTTTGTACAGCGTCAAGAGAGTGCTTGTTATTCTGATCTTGGTAGAATTCTTTGATCATGGGAATAGGCAAAATGTTAGGTAGGAAAAATCACAATGTTATATGGAACATCAGCTCAGTTTTTGTTCCAATTGTATAAATGGAATGAACTCAATGGAAGTAGTCGAAATTTCTGGAGTAGAAATCAAATTGGAAATCTTTGTTATTCTTTAATGATCAATCTGCTAGTTTCTTTAACATGGCTTTTTTCATTACGAGAGACCAACTGTAAAAAAAAAAAGAAACAAGCTTTTATTTCGAAATAATACTCAATTTAGTCCTTGAATTTACATCCAAGCCTCAATTTAGTCCCTAAAGTTTTAATTTCCTGTATTTAATCCCCAAACTTTGCGAACATAACTCATGTTAGTCCTTGAATCAATTTTCAACATACAAACGTTAACGAAACACTGTTGTGGACAGCCGGACATTACACTAAAATTTGTAAAATGATATCGTTTTAATTGACACTCAAATAATCCAAAAACATCATAAGTAGTGTTTATTAAAATTTTACCTAACAAAATAAGTAATGCAAAACTGTTTATGAGCTATTTGAATGTCAAAATCAAAACTGCATCATTTTACATAAAGATCGTTACTAAATAGAAGTAATTGAAACTTCAAGGACTAAATTGAGACTCACGTGTAAATTTAAGGACCAAATTGAATATTAACTCTTTTATTTCATCATTCAACAAGACAACTCCTACTCATGCAGCATCATGAGCCTTAGGAACTTCACATACAGAACTAAATTTTGGATATCTGCTATATGACTATAAAACTACGGAGTAATACACCCAATACCCAATATTGCTTCAAGTACCAACTATCTTAAACAATGAAATAGCGTGAATTGGTGTCAACTTGGATTGGCAGAAGCACTGCCACATCTCCAGCTTCTGTTCCTTGTCCTTTGTGAGTGCCTCATACATTGAAGTTGCGATACTCCGAGCCATCTCTCGCCTCAGGCAATCTATCGTTCAGTAAATCAGCTGCCACTTTAATCAGTTCTGCCAACCAAGATTCATCCATTTCTCCAAGCCCCTCCTGCATCAAATCAAACTCACCTTAGAAACAACACAAACACCACTGAAAATAAGCAGCACAAGGAAGCAGCAACTTATACCTTGATGAATTGTCAAAGAAGGAGAATCTTTCATAGATTAGATAAATGTCTCACCTCACATAAACTCAACGTGAATTGAATATCCATGAATGAACCGAGCACCTTCTTTGCTTTGTGTCAATGACACTGAACCTTCAATTACTGGATCTTGTTCCAGCTCTATGGGGATCATAATAGTATATGAATGCCTGCAAAAGAGATTAATAACATAGTGACATCAAAGTAGTACCGGAACTTAAAAAGCAACTTTGTGCATTACATTCCAGCATCAAAATAACCACAAATAATATAAAACTAGGTTAAATAGAAAAAGGAAATAAATGGCAATAAACAGTCAGGTTCCCTGCCTGACTTAGCTTCACAGTTTCTTTGGTAAAATTATTCCAAACAGTGATTGAATCTAGTTCCCGTCTTCAGGACACTCATTACTCAAAATTATGAAACTGAAAAAATGACGCCTATTACTGTAATGAAGAAAATCCGCATTTTAGTTCCCACAATTTTCAGAATATAACTTTAGTTTTTGAAAGATTACTAGATTAGCGACATCAATCTGGTCCATAGACTGCACAGTAAAAAATTGTCCATACATTATTAATTTTGCTCACCAAATGACATTAACTTGATTCCATTAGAAAACAACTTTTTTGTTTAGGATATTTTGATCTTGCAAAAATCAGTTGAGTACCTTATAGCTGACATTCAACATTTCAACTGTAGAACTGTAATGATTGTTTTAAAAAAATAAACCAGGTTGAAGATGTGTGCCATACACTACTTAGTAGTTACACACATGCTAATAAGTAATGGACTTATGGACTTGAATGTATCACATCATGGAAAGATGAAAACAATAACCAAGTATTGGACATAGTTATATATACATACACCGCACCTGCTCCCAATGTGCTGGAGGGTCCTCTGGTGCAGTGGACAGGAGTCAGGATTTGTCCACTTTCTCTCCTGCAACTACTGTGCACTAGATGATTATCAGTAAGGAGTTGACTAATGATAATTGCTTGGTGCTATTGCTGGCCAATTAAATTCAATATTAAACCAAAATGCAAAACCAATGTAGACATGCAGTGGTGCTGTAGAACAAGCGAAAATTATTTCCATAAATGCGATATATCGCAAGATTTTTCAATAATAATAAATGTTGAGAAGGAAAGAAGAAATTAACAAGAGAAATGTGGGAGGGAGCAAATATAGAATATGTACCACATGTTACCAATAATCTTTACACGAGCAAACCCCATCCTTAAAATGATGAAATCGAAATCCATCTCTCATGATAAGTTCCCTTGAGGTGACAAAAGACAATAGCTTTATTACCGAGTGACAATCATGGCAGACACGGAGATTTTTCATCACATATAAAGGCATCCAAGATGGCAAACTCAGTAACCCAAAAGCGAAGGCAAGCTTTTCACTATGGTATTTCTGACTCCTATGGGGAGAAGAAACTGGACTAATATATCTTCCTGTATGTTCTATCTTCTTCATCATCTCCTCCAGTTTTATATAAATTTCCTTTATCTGTGGATGATTGGTGTCATCTACGGTGAATACATGTACCGTGTTATCAACCTCTATCCAGCTACAGCCTGGACTCTTTCGAATTCCCTTCACTTTCATTAGCTTTCTCATATTAGCAACACCTTCTAACTCTCCAGATTCAGCATATATATTTGCTAGAAGGACATAATTACCAGAATCTTCAGGATTTAATTCCACCAAGTTCTTCAAGGCAGTTTCTGCTAGATGTGATTCATGATGGATTCGGCAGGCTCCAAGTAGAGCCCCCAAACAGTAGCATTCGGCTTAAAAGGCATTTCATCTATCACTTCCTTTGCCTCGTCTAGCATCCCTGCTCGTCCAAGCATATCTACTATACAAACAAAGTGCTCACTTGTAGGAGAAATACCAAAAACTTTAGTCATGGATTTGAAGTAATGTTTACCCTCTACTACAAGCCCCATGTGGCTGCAGCCAGATAGAACAGAAATATAACTAATGTGATCAGGTTTGCACTCGGTCTTCAACATATCCTCAAATGTCTCAATTACTTTCTTGCCTAAACCATTTTGAGCATATGCTGCCATCATAGCATTCCAGGAAATAAGGTTTTTCACATATATTGAGTCAAAAACTTTCTGTGCTTCTTTGATTTGCCCACATCTTGAATACATGGTAACAATACTATTTGCAACTGAAACATCCGATATAAGGGCGAACTTAATGGCATGCGATACAATTTGCATCCCAAGTTTTACAACAGCTAAGTCAGCGCATGCCCTAATTGAAGTAGCTAAAGAGATCCAGTCTGGTTCTACTCCTCTTCTTCTCATCAGAACATACAACTTCAGTCCTTCTTCCGATAACCCATGTTGAACATATGTGCTTAGCATTGAGTTCCAAGTGATGACATTGCGCTCAGGCATTAAATCAAAACATTCACGAGCTCTGGAAATGTCTCCATTCTGAGAGAAGGCAGTGATCATGGCTGTCCATGATATAGTATCTCTAAGCGGCATCAATCTAAATGCAAGATAAGCTTTCTCAAAATCGCCAAACTTTGAATACATTGTAATAATTGCATTCCCTACAGGAACATAAGAATCCATACCACTTTTGATTGTATATCCATGAAGCAGCTCCCCAATAGCAGCATGATTTTGTTCTGAACAAACCCCAAGAACAGTTGCAAGGGTAACATCATCCAACACAACAGAAGCCTGTCTCATTTGGTTAAACAATGCCAGAGCGTCTTCTTCAAGTCCAAACTGAGCCACACCAGTGATCAAGCAAGTCCAAGAAACTTCATTGCGTTCCTCTAAGCAGTCAAACACGCGCCTCGCCAATTCTAAGCATCCACACTTAGCATACATATCTATCAAACCACTTCCCAAATAGGCATCTAAGCCATGCTCCACGCGAAGAATCCGAGCATGCAAGTGTGCACCCCATTCAAGATCACCAATGCTGGCACACGCGCTGAGTACACTACCATAGGTCATGAAAATCGGGTTAAACCCCCTATCACACATCTCTAAAAACAAGAAAAGGCATTTGACCCCAAGGCCATGCTGAGATAAAACTGAGATCAAAGTGTTCCATGAAACAGAATCATGTTCCGGCATCCGAGCAAACAAATCAAGAGCCTTATAAGCTCCATACAACCTTGAATAACCGTAAATCATGCTGTTCCAACAGAACAAACTGGGCTCCTCAATGCCAAAGAAGACACTCTCAGCGAACCCAATCGCTCCGCATTTAATGTACATATCAACAAGGGCGTTTTGGATGCTGATATGGGCTCCTAAACGTAATTTGACCACAAGGGAATGCAACTGAAGAGCGAAAGGAGTGCATCTGAGGCAGCCACAAGCCTTCATTACACAAGTAAACGAAAAAGGATCAAATTTGTCCTGAGTTTGACCATTATGAAATTCGAATTCCCGGAGCATGGAAGCGAAGATCTGGATGCTATGAGCTGGGAGGCCATTGTGAGAGTAGCCAGATATGAGGGTTGTCCAAGAGACGGAGTCTCGTTGGGGCATTTCGTCGAACAGGTGTTGTGCATGGGAGACCTGACCAGAAGAGAGTAGCGCATGGATGATGGCATTCCAAGTGAAGACATTGCGGTGAGTGGTGGACTCGTGGAAGAGGCGGAAGGCATCGTCGGTGAGGTGGCAGTTGGAATAGACGTGGAGGAGGCTATTGCGCAAGAAGACGGAGGCGTACCAGCCGGAGAAGATGAGGTGGCCGTGGAGCACGCGGGCGCTGCGTGGGGATTTGAGGGAGGAGCAATGCTTGAGTGTTTCGTAGAGGTTCTGGTAAGATAGGTAAGAATAGGGCATGGGCTTAGGAAAGGGCATGGCGAAGAAGAAAGGAAGAGAGGTTTAATATTTGAAAAAAACTGTAATCATCTTCTTCTTTGTTTTTTTCCCTTGATGAGCATGCTTTATTGTCATTCTTACTTGTATTCATTTAGTGGTTAACTCCAAGGTTCTGAAAACCGAACCGGTCATCAAGCCGCTCTAGCTACTGGTTCACTGGTTCATAGGTTCAACCGGTTCGACCGTGATTGAAACGAAAAAACCGTTTTATAATAAAATAATAAATAAAATATAGATAAACACATTAAAACATAATTATATTCTAACATAAACTTTAAAATATCATCCAAATTAAAAATACTACATAAGCCAGAATATTATGATCTCATTCAAATACAAACTTAAAAGTCAAATAACAAAAACAACCAACCAAACATAAAATTCCTACATCCAACTGATCAAGTTTGTCATTCAATCTTATTAGTCATTTGGGATTTTCATGAGATCAGCTTGACTTATTCCGTTGGATAACTTAGTAAGGTATAAATCCAAGTCAATATATGGAAATGCAAACCAAAAACTGGATGTTTGCAAAACATTTCATTGATCAAATGCTGAAATGCGGTGAGATCAAATAACAACCAGCAAGCATCGCAAAGCAAAACAATCATATTCATCTTGGAATGACACAACACAACCCTACCCTAATCAATTAATCAATCAACAAAATTTATACCTAGGGTTAAAGAATCAAAGTATAAAATTCGAATAGAAAATCCAACAACCCAATAACAAAAAATAAAGACAATCTTAATTTCAAGAATCACAATAACACCAATAATTTAGCAAATTAACAAATTAACAATTTGATAAGAACAAAGCAACCCAATAATCTCAATTTCAACTTTCAAGAATCACAACAATTTAATGAACTAACAAGTACAAATTCCAAATAGAAAATCCAGCAGCCCACTAACAAAAAATAAAGACAATTTCAATCTCAAGAATCACAATAACAGCAACAATTTAGCAAATTAACAATTTGAGAAGAGCAAAGATACCCAATAATCTCAATTGCAAGAATCACAACAACTATTTGACGAATTAACAAGTACAAAATCACAGGTTTACAAGAACCCACAGCAAATCACTCCAACCCAATAATCCCGAGCCTAACTCTATCATCAAAAAAATTGACACTAAGCGAAGAATGTAGACTACACCGAACCAAGGGCACTTCTGGAATGGTTCCTTTGATAGAAGATCGGTACTTGAAGTCAGAAAGATCCACGAGTCAACCGATTAGAAAAGAACTTTCCTTGAACTGAAAGCAGGAACTCCCACTCTTCCATCACTTTCCTTTCACTTCCACGCATGCAAGGGTCGGTCAGGAAGAAGGCTGTTCGTAGTCAGCCAGCTTAAAGGGATGGGATTGATTAAAGGAATGGCCCAGCACTCGAAGTAAAAGCATTAGATAAAAGACTACCCTCCAAGAAATTGTTGAACTTGGAGAAAGTATTCACTTTGCCTTCCATGATTCATAAGTCAAAATTATTCGAAAATAATTCAACCTAGTAACAAGTTACAACAACAAAATTCCCAACTTAACTAACAATAATTATTCATTATTATTCAACAATTCAACAAAGTTCACAGTTCACAGAAAAATCAAAAATCTAAATCATAGACATAGCTCACAGTTCACGGTTCACAATTCACAGAACTTCACATTAACAACAAATTATTCAATTATAGTTAAAAGAAATTACCTAGAAGCTAGAAGCCTTGAACAGAGCACGCAAGAGGGAGACCCCACGACAAGGTTCACCTTTGAATGGGCTTCGAACAGCCTTCGAACGGGCAGTGGCTGCAGTGGAACAGAGCTGGCACTGACGGCACAGTGACTGCGCGACGGAGGCTTCCACGTTCGCACGGTGGCTGCGCGATGGAGGGGAAGGAAGGTTGCGACGGCTGCAGCGCGATGGAGGGGAAGTGAGGGAGCAGGTGGTGGCTCTTCGAAGCTGGAAGTTCCGACGGCGGCGGTAGCAGGCGGTGGCTGGACGGAAGTAAGGGAGGACCAGGAGCTCTGGACTGAGTGTGAGAGACAGAGAGAGGCTAGAGCGTTCTGGTTCTGGAGGCTAGGGCTGGACTCGAGAGTGGAGATTGAAGTAGCCGAATAGTGGAGGAGTTAGGGTTCATTGACTCAGAATCAATGAAACGGCGTCGTTTGCTTCCCAATTCACAAAACCAGCCAAATCACGGTTCGATTCGATCGAACGGTTTCTGACCGGTTCGACGGTTTAATAGCAATTTTTAAAATTGGCGGTTTTGACATTTAACTGTTTCATTTTTTGCAACGATTCATGGTTCGACTGATTCGACCGACCAATTTAAACCAATTTTTAGAATCTTGGTTAACTCATTAGTTCACTAATATCAAGTATCTGTGGTTTCTATAAAAAAAAAAAACAAATATTAGCAGTTTAAAGTTTAATCTACAATAAATTAATTCTTAACCTGTTAGAATAAAAGATAGTATGGATTACAAAAATAAAAAAATATTTGAGATTTGAATTAGCATAATAATTTATAGATAAATAACAAATTTTTAAATAAAACTTAAATTTACATAAATTTGTTTTTGATATGTGAAATTGAGAGATGATATAAAAAAATTATACAAATTTAATTTGAAAATTATGTCCTAGCAGTTTTTTTTTTAGTTATGAATTGCTTTGAGTTTTTTTTGGTGACTGAATTGTTAGAATAAATTAATTTCAATAACCCAGATCATCCATATTGAATCACCAAAAATATTATATAACATAATGTGGAAGCGTACCTGAATTCATAAACATGAATCTTACGATCGGAAGAGTTTGGATCTTGTGGTTCTTTCGATCTTCCTCAACCAAAGCCTTCTGTATTCCTAGGTGGCTGAACCGCAACTCTTTTGATGGGAAAAGAGTAACAAAGGCGGCTTTGGTATATTGGAGACCGAAACCCTAAAGGTCTATTTATATTTGAGCATGGCACCCATTAAACCCTAAAGTCCAAATAAAATAGTATCTAAAACCCAAAAGATAATATATCTAAAATCCAAAAAAGATAATTATCTAAGGAACAAAAGATAATATTCGGTTTTATTCTCATTTAATTCCAAATCAAAAGTAATAATGACTTATTCAGTTAGCATTTACAACAATAAATGAGATCACCATTATATAAATTATTTAATTTGAAATAGCATAATTTGTGATTATAATTAATATATGTATTGCCCACAAATAAGTTAGGAAATCAAATAATTTCCTAACAATCTCCCACTTGGGCTATACATATGCTATTTCTTGACATAATCACATCTTTATAAACTTTATGCACGCATCTGAATGCTATTTCTTTCTTACTTTAACAATCTGGTTCGTCTCATACATTAGATATAGAACTACCGCGGCTTTTATCACATTAAATGCCGTGACTAAACCACGCCAATCACCATCCTAATATACTCAATGACATAGATCAAAGTTGGATGAGTAATATGGAAATTACATGCCAAGTGATCTCATGCATGTCTATTTCCAGCTGGTCCAACTTTATTGAGATCAAACACAATACAAATATTGCAAAATGAATATTTCATATAACATGAAATAAACCATCAACTTAGTTCTGCAGAAAATAACTCAATATCTGTCATAGGACATATAGCATAAAATAAACTCTCACTAAACCAAGGCATCACTAATATTGACACCCATCCGAGCAGTGTGCTCATGAAAGAATTTAGGAATCAATTCCTTGGTTATTGAGTCTGCTAGCATATACTCTGTTCCTATATGTCCTATGGAAATCTATTTTTCTTAACCTTCCTCCTTGACAACTAAGAACTTGATGTTTGTATGCTTCAATTTTGTCAAGCTCTTATTGTTGTTGGAGTATAATACTGCTGACTTATTGTCACAAAATATCTTTAATGGCCTTTCAATATCATCTACTATATGAAGCTTAGTGACAAAGTTTCGCAACCATATGCCATGAAATCGGAATCAGAGTACCTAATGATCTCCAAATTTTCTGATCTCCGATAAATAAGCATGTAATCCTTTGTTCTCTTTAAACAACGCTTTACGCGTTCAACAGCTATCCAATGATCCATATCCGGATTGCTCAAGTATCTACCTAACACTCTCACTATAAATGATATATCGGGATATATGTAGACTTGAGCATACATTAAATTCCCTAGTGCTAATGCATAAGGTTTATCATGCATTTCTGTCCTCTCAAGATCATTTTCAGAGCATTGTTTGAGACTCAACTTGTCTCCTTTAGTTACGGGTGTGTCCATTGGTCTACAACTGTCCATGCCATATCTACTTAAAATCTTATCGATATAGTTCTTTTGTGATAATCCAAGAATACCTTGAGAGCGATCTCTTAGTATCTCGATTCCTAATACAAAAGAGGCATCACCAAGATCTTTCATTTCGAATTTGTCCGATAGAAATTTTTTAGTTTCATGCAACAAGCCTATATCGTTACTAGCAAGTAGAATGTCATCAACATATAAGACCAAAAGGATGTATTTACTCCCACTGAACTTGCGGTATACACATTCATCTATAATATTTATCTCAAAATCATGAGGTAATGACTTAATTAAACTTGTGATACCATTAACGGGAAGCTTGTTTGAGACCATAGATGGATTTTCTCCTTTTTCTATTGGATCTCCTTAATGACACTTCTTGAGGTTGTTAAGCTTGCTGTATGGATTGGGATTGAGAAGGATTCTTATTATTTTCCTGTGCTGTAGCAGTATCTTGAGCAACAACGATATTCTCCTTGTTCTCTTGTACTGTAACTGGATCTACAGTAGGATTCTCATTGTGCTCTTGTACTATAACTGTATCTTGAACAATAATAGGCACAAGGTCCTGATCATTGTCAGTTATAGAATCATCATCAAAAGCAACATTTCTAATATTTCCTTCCCCCCAAACTCAACATCCTCAAGAAATCTTGCATTTCCCGTTTCAAAATTAGACCTTGATGCAGGATTGTAAAACTTGTACCCCCGTGAACACTCGCGTAACCAACAAAGTAGCAACTAATTGTCCTTAAGTCCAATTTTCTTTCATGCGACCTATTAGGTCGCGCCTCAACTGGACATCTCCAAATATGCAAATGCTTTATACTGGGCATTTTTCCAGTCCAAATTTCATATGGGGTTTTGTTAACTGCTTTGCTTGGCACCCTATTAAGGATGTACACTGCGGTCTTTAAGGCTTCTCCCCAGAGTGATTCAGGCAAGGAAGAATGACTAATCATACTTCTCACCATGTCCTTAAGAGTTCGGTTCCTTTGCTCTGCAACAACATTCATGCTAGGTTTGCCTGGCATGATGTATTGCGGAACAATACCACACTCTTCTAAGAAAAAAAGGCAAAAGGCCCAGGACGTTGCTCACCTGAACCGTCATATCTTCCGTAGTATTCACCACCACGATCAGATTTGACAGCTTTAATTTTCTTTCCAAGTTGAAGTTCAACTTCAGCTTTGAAAGACTTGAAAACATCCAAGGCTTGGGACTTTTCATGAATTAAATATAGATACCCATAACGAGAGTAATCATCTATGAACGTAATAAAGTACCGTTGTTCCTTCCAAGAGACAGTAGGGAATGGGCCACATATATCGGTATGTATCAGTTCTAAGACATCTTTAGCTCTCTCGGAACCTAATTTCCTTTTGTTTGTTATTTTCCCCCTTTATGCACTCAATACAGACTTCAAAGTCCGCCAAATTTAGGGGTCCAAGAATTCCATCCAACACAAGCCTCTGAATTCTCTGTTTAGAGATGTGACCTAGGCGTTTGTGCCATGATGATGCCGAATTCTCATTTAGTTTTCGTTTAGTACCCGTTTGCAGTATTTCATTATTATAGGAATTTAAGTCAAGCCTATATAGATTATCCACCAAATGACCAGAGCAAATATTATTCGAATTATAAAAGAGACTGACTTTATTGTCTTCGAACGAACAAAAATAACCTGATTTGTCCAAACGAGAAACAGAAACCAAATTTCGTCTAAATGACGGTACATAAAATGTCTCTAATAAATCCAAGTAAAATCCACTCGTGGAACATAATCTAAAGGTTCCTATATCTTCGACTGCAACTATATTGCCGTCTGCCACGTAGATGTATCTTTCAGCATCACTTGGCGGTCGGCTCCACAGGCACCCTGCATAGTGACACTTACATGAGTAGTAGCAGCAGAATCTACCCACCAAGTATCAACAGGTGCATAACTTAAACTAGCCTCAGAACAAACAAAAGTAAGAATTATACCCTTCTTTACACGCCAAGTGGCATATTTGGTACAATCCTTCTTCATGTGTCCCGCCTTCTTACAGAAGAAACAGGTTGAAACTTGATCTTGTTTCTTAGCCTTTTTTTTTTGTTGAGAAGGTATATCCGCAGTAGTATCACGCTTTCTTTTATACTGAGAAGATGAAGCCATGTGAGCACTTTCAGTCTTATCTTGCTGTAGCCTCTCTTCTTCTTGCACACAGTGAGATATAAGCTCATTTAAGGACCAAGTGTCCTTCAGAGTGTTATAACTCACTTTGAATTACCCAAAGTGTGCAGGAAGGGAAATCAAAATGAAATGCATGAGTAAATTTTCAGACAACTTTAACTTTAGTGCTTTCAATTTTAAAGCAAGATGAAACATTTCCATAATGTACTCTCTAATATTCCCTTTACCTTTATACCTCATGGAGACAAGTTTGCTCAAAAGACTACTTGCCTCCGCCTTTTCATTCTTAGTAAAGAATTTTTCAACACCCTTTAGAAACTGTTTGGCATCTTTATCCTCGGTAATTGAGTCCCGAAATGCCTCAGGAATTGAGCATTTCATGATCATAATGCTCATTCGATTGGATCTCTCCCACTTCTCAATTTTAACCTCATTGAGATTTTCCGGAGTGGAAGTGGGTTTCTCCTCTCGAAGAGCTATATCTAGATCCATACAACCGAGGACAATCTCTACGGTATGTTTCCAAACTTTAAAGTTTGAACCATTCAGCATAGGAATACTGCTAATTTGTGCAGAAACATTGGTAGCTAAAGCCATAGTTTCTAGATTAGAACAAATAAACATGCAGTAAACGTTAGTTAATTAATGGGAAAAAATTCATATTGAGATATCTAGCACAACATTAATTTTCAATCTTTGGATAGAAAAATTAACTATAAGTGATACTCTCATTGCAGTAATCAAATATTGTCAAAATTTCTGTCACGCATTAAGCCTTTCTTTGGACCGACTTAATGCGCACATGGAGACTTAAACTTCGCAACCTATTTATTACCGCATATATTTTCTATTAATTGGCCAAACAATAACCTTCCTTTGGGCCGATTATTGATCGCATAATTAATAGAAAATAAACAAAAGTGTGCAATGCTTATTATTTGGCCAAACAATAAACTTCCTTTGGGCCGATTATTATTCGCATAAATAATAAGCATTCCTTTATTCTTAATTAGTTATCCAAATATGTATTTACTATCAATATGTGTATGTAATTCGGCCAAATATAGACCTTCCTTTGAGCCGACCAATATTCGCATGAATTACATAACATTATATTCTTTATGTTTTGAATAAATCAATTTTCACAAAAGAGGCTACTTTGACAGCATAATGTTCAATCAATTTATTCCAAAATCAAATCTTTATAAAATAGATGGATATACTAATCCAAATTGTTACTAGTTTCTTTATATAACAATTAAAAAATATTTAAATCGCAAAAAGATTTAAATCTTAACGGTGTCTTTTCAGACCTTTAAAAAATTATATATATAAATATATAATACTAAAACGTGCTCAGCATACAGTATTAGCACGCAACAATATACATATATATACATATATCGAAAAAAAATAATAATATATATGTAAATAATCATACAAGATAACACATGTATATATAATATAAAGAATTGTAATATCACGGCGCTGAATTAAAAGAAGGACATTAATCTGTGTTTGTGCAACAGTACCAATATACGACGCACATCATACACGTTTATTTCTTTATACGTAATATTATCAAGGAAGGAACACAAAATATATATTAATCCATATATTGATTCAGCGAATTAAAACTGAATATTTTCGATGATTAAATTATAGATGGCTCTAATACCACTTATTGTAATAATTAATTTTCAATAACTCAGATCATCCATATTGAATCACCAAAAATATTATATAACATAATGCGAAAGCGTACCTGAATTCATAAATAAAAGATGGTTGAACCGCAACTCTTTTGATGAGAAAAGAGTAACAAAGGCGGCTTTAGTATATTGGGGACCGAAACCCTGAAGGTCTATTTATATTTGAGCATGGCACCCATTAAACCCTAAAGTCCAAATAAAATAGTATCTAAAGCCCAAAAGATAATATATCTAAAATCTAAAAAAGATAATTATCTAAGGAACAAAAGATAATATCCGGTTTTATTCCCATTTAGTTCAAAATCAAAAGTAATAATGACTTATTCGGTTAGCATTTACAACAATAAATGAGATCACCATTATATAAGTCATTTAATTTGAAATAACATAATTTGTGATTATAATTAATATATGCATTGCCCACAAATAAGTTAAGAAATCAAATAATTTCCTAACATGAATTGCTTTGAGTTTAAAAAAGGAAGAGAATGGTCAAATGAAAAAGCACAAAAGAGAAAGCTTTCTTCTCTTTTTTATAAAGGAAAAGTGGTGTTTTTTATTTGAATTTAAGGGTTTTTTATTCTTTCTTTTTAAGATTTTCTTTTTGCTCGCGAGTATTCTTTCTACTAGTTGCAAATCAGTAAATTATTATTAGGCTGGTTTGGGTAACCTTATAAAAAAAATCTTTTTTTTGAGTTATTTTTTAAAAAAAATTATAAAAAAAATAAAAATAATTTTATATTTAAATATTTCATACAAAAAAAATTTATTTATCAATTATGTTAGAGTAATAATATAAAAATATTTATTTATTTATTAGGTAAAAAATATCTTTTTTTTTAATCTTTTAAAAAAATATAAATTATAGTTTTTAAAAGAATATATATTTTTTAATTTTTTTAATATTTTTATTTTTATTACTAAAATTTTATCAAACATACTAAAAAAATTAAAAATAAAAATTTTTTCATTAAATTTTTTTCATCAATTTAAAAACATCTAAACAAACATTTAAGTATTTAACCCATTTAACCGAAGATATGTACCATATTAGCAAAGAAGATACAATTCTAACAACACTAAAGTATCCTGTTTTGGTTAATACTAAAATAAAAAGGTGAGTTTTATGGAGTCTTCGTTATGGTGTTTAAATTACCTAACTTTTTTTTAAAATAAAAAATAAAATATTTAAAATAAAAAATAAATTATATAAAATTTATTAAATATTATTTATTTACTTTCTTTAGTAATTTAAGTACAAAGTAATAGGCTCTATAATACGGATTATATGTGATATTTTGAAATCGATATATAAATAGGTAGGTAGGTTGTTGTCGCCAACCTCAAAATCCTAATCTTGAAACTTTGAAGTTTCGCCTTCCCCCTTATGCGGCCGCCGCAGTGAGTGCCACCGCAACAACCACCACAAAATGCCTTTTCAAGCGGTTTAGAATGCGAGCTAGTCTCAGCAGGTTCATTAAAAAGCAATGTTTTGCAATATCATGAACATTTGTTGAACTCCTCAATAGAAGTAGTGTTGAAAGTGAAAGCATTCAGATACATCCAGAAGAAAAGCAATTGTAGTGGCAGGTGTTGTTGAACACGGGCGAAGATTATATAATTGGCATCTTGGTTTGAGAGAGATGATAATATATCAATCCTTGTCTAAGCTGTTTATAATGCCAATGTTTCGATGTAGTCATGGCTGGAACCATGATCTTAAGTGTATTCTTTGCATGAATAGTTATGGTAGCTTTGTAGCTTTTGGAAGCATAGATAATGAAGGTTAAATTTCCACTTAGATTGCATGATACCATAGCAGTGATATCCTCTGCATCGTATTTAATACAGTTATGGTAAATTTGAGATCAATTAGCTAAGTTAAGTTTTGCAAGGTAGCATTTCTGTCTCACTACAGATTCATTAAATTTGTGCAATGAGTACAGGATTTGTAGCATAAGCAGCCAAGATAGAGAACAATGTGTAGCATAAATCATACTTAACTTTCCTGTGTCTGCTGCAACGCTGACAAAAAGAGTTCAGCTGTTAGTAATAATATATTATGTCATAAGATAACATCATTTTTATAATCTGAAAGAGTAAATCCGCATTTTAGTTCCCACAATTTTCAGAATATAAATTTAGTTTTTGAAAGATTACTAGATTAGCGACATCAAACTGGTCCATAGACTGCACAGTAAAAAATTGTCCATACATTATTAATTTTGCTCACCAAATGACATTAACTTGATTCCATTAGAAACAACAATTGGTGTTGTGTAGCGTCAAGAGAGTGCTTGTTATTTTGATCTTGGTAGAATTGTTTGATGATCATGGGAAGAGGCAAAATGTTAGGTAGGAAAAATCACAATGTTATATATGGAATATCGCTCAGTTTTTGTTCCAATTGTATAAATGGAATGAACTCAATGAAAGTAGTCGAAAATTTTTGGAGTAGAAATCGAATTGGAAATCTTTGTATCTCGTTAATGATCAATCTGCTAGTTTCTTTAACATGGCTTTTTTTCATGAGCAATGCTAGGGGGCCAGCAACATTTGTGATTGGTAGCCATCAACTAGCCATCAATGATAATTTGATGGTGTGAGATTTCATCCAATGGCTCACCTTTCTCTGCTGGTTACATGCTGGCCAAAATGCAATAAAATTGCTGGCCCCCTAGACTTTTCCTTTTTTCATTGCAAGAGACGAGCTGTAAAAAGAAAAACAAATTTTTATTTCAACATTCAACAAAACTCCTCCTACTCATGCAGCATCATGAGCCTTAGGAACTTCGCATACAGAACTAAATTTCGGATATCTGCTATATGACTATAAAACTACGTATTAATACACCCAATACCCAATATTGCTTCAAGTACCAACTATCTTAAACATTGAAATAGCGTGAATTGGTGTCAACTTGGATTGGCAGAAGCTCTGCCACACCTCCAGCTTCTGTTCCTTGTCCTTTGTGAGTGCCTCATACATTGAAGTGGCGATACTCCGAGCCGCATCTCTCGCCTCAGGCAATCTATCGTTCAGTAAATCAGCTGCCACTTTAATCAGTTCTGCCAACCAAGATTCATCCATTTCTCCAAGCCCCTCCTGCATCAAATCAAACTCACACCGCTTAGGAACAACGCAAAAACACCACTGAAAATAAGCAGCAACTTATACCATCTTGGAGACGCATTTGGAGAGTGATATGGCAGCCTTGGCCCTGACTCGGAGGTTTGCATGGCTAACATATGCTCCAAGTTTCTGAAAGAGAGGAAGAGGGGTCATGGAGTCCACCATTGAGCCCAGTGCCTTGTCTGCTTCTTCACACACAAACCGTTTATCCTGCGATGCTTTCAGCAGCAGCTGCAGTAGCTGTTGGAAAATTCAATCTCCTAATCAATTGAGTGAAACCAATACCATGAAACAAGAAGGAAAGAAAGAGGAAGTGAGTCCACACACACCATGCCATCAAATGCCTCAGAGGTAGAAGGGTCAAGCAACTTGTCGCCAAAGGCGTTGAAGACATCGGAAGCAGCCATAATACAAGTTTTACACACAGCACTACGAGGATTTTTCATGGTCTTGGCCACCACCAACACAACTTTTCCCCTGTTCACAACTTCATGTTAGACACAAACAAATTTGAAAAGAGAGGAACCAAAGAGAAGAGATTCCTTACAATAGAGGAAATAGAAGAGACGAATGGAACAACGCAAATCGCCTAACATCATTAAGTGATTCACACACGTTAGTCCAATTCTTAGACTCTAATTCTTCAACCAAGCTCTGCATTTTCAAATAATCAACCCATGGGTGCAGATAACAAAAAGGAGCGAGCTTGAATGAGAAACAGAAACGAGTGCTTACCTTAATCTTGTCTTCAGGGTCCGAAATGGGCACAAGGTTTTCAGATGAGATATAATCAATGGTGGCATCCCCAGAAGAGGGCAAGGGAACCTGGTTTTGGTCATTCTCGGATAGACATTGTTGGTTCTTGATGACAACAGAGATTTTGGGTTGTTTTTTGGGTCTGTGTTGTGGTGATGTTGTTGGAAGAGCGTTGTCAATGGGTCTGAGCGGCATGGTCGCGATGATGCAGAGAGAGAAAGAAGAAGAAGTAGTTACGTTGCGAAATTTTGAAGAAGTGCTACAAAATTTAAAAAATGAACACTTCAAAATTTAAATATGTTGTAGCTTTTGTGTAACGGTCACAAATAATATGATTATCACTTTCCATTTTACTAAGCTCTAGCTTTTGGGTAACGGTCACCTTTCCTATGATTACTCTCTTCTTTTTTGAATTTCCTGTCATTACTCTCAATTGTATACTTGGCTCTCAACTATGGATTTTTTTATAAGGATCAAAGACAAATGATGTATATTTTTTATTTTCGAATTATGAGTTTAATATTGATACAATTTTTTTTACATAATTATCTAATTATATTTGTTATTTTGGATTATTATTCACGTGGTTAATGTGAAAATAGTTATTTTTTGTTGATGTGGTGTTATATAATTAGATGCACATGTAAAATTATTTTAAATTGATAGTATATAAAAATTAAATTTTATAAATATTATTCTAAAATAAATTTTTTTACATTAATCTATTTTAAATTATTGTTAATGCATTAAAACAAAACTCATATTTATAAGGTAGCGTTTGTTTTGAGGTACTAAGACAGAGACTGAGAGACTCAGTATCATGTTTGTTGGTTCAGAGACTGGTACTAAAATTTCTGTCTCTGTCTCCAAAATTTCAGTATTTCAGTACTTCTAACAAGTAGGGACACAGGAGACTAAAATTTTTAAAGATGGAAACTGAAACTTTAATAACATTTTAAACCTAAAATACTCTCATTTCAATTAATTAATTCCAATTTTATCCTTTGTGCAAATTAAATTAGAGTTTTATTCTTGTTTCAATTTCTGTCTCCCATTTTGCACCAAACAGAATACTAAAATTTATTTCAATATCTGTCTCTTAGTCTCTGTCTCTCAGTCTCAATCTTTTTGTCTCTGTCTCTCCACTAAACACTACCTAAGAGATAAAAATATTCATTTTAATGTATATAATTCTGTAATTTTGTGAGAAATTGTTATGCTAATATTAATATTGTACTAAAATTAAATTATTTATTTGTTTATTCATTTTATTCATAATTTTTTCGAAGATTGACCAAACTTTTGCAATACAGATATGACTTACCGTGTTTGGATTAGTATTTGTAAATGGATGGTAGTACTGGTGTTCATTTATAAAATGGTTAAAATTTGACTAATATCAATGTGATTAATGGTAATTATAGTTTTTTTTATTTTTTCAACTTAATAATATATTTTAGTCAATATTTCTAAATATTATTAACTAATTGTTAGTAAAAAATAGAATAAAATATTTTTTTAAACTAAAACCAACTTAATATTACCTGAATCATCCAAAATAAAAAAGTTACTTGAATGTCTTTATGTATATATTTATGTTACGTATTTTAGTAATAAATTGAATTAATGTGTATCGAATTACATGGAACACTATATTTAAACTATTGTATTTTAGTTTATATTTTAGAAAATTTATATTTTTATAAATTTATAAATTTAAAATAGAACAATAAACTATTTCTAAAAATTTATTAAAAATCATTTCATTAGTATCTAAAGAATTATTACCGAAATTTTTTATGTTAAAAAATTAATATAAAGTATAACCCTCTAAGATAATATAAGAGTTTAAATTTAAATTTTTTTAGTGTCAGAAGTAAGAGATAATTATACATAAGAAAATGTCCAACTATATTTACAGAATATATAAATTAAAAAATAATTAAAATGACCAACTACATCATAAAGTGACCAAATATATATATTTATATATTGATAAATTAATATTTATATCAATATATATATATATATATATATATATTGTTAATTATTTTATAATGTAATTGATCATTTTAATTATTTTTCAATTTACATATTGTGTACATATAGTTGGTCATTTATAATATATAACTATAGGTTATTTCTCATTTTAAAAAAGTTCAAATTTTAATAGAATAAATAAATAATTGACTTAAAAATAAAATATTTTAAAGTTAACATAAAATAAATAAATAATTGACTTAAAAATAATAAATGTCAATAATTTGTACAGATAATAAATCAAATCATTCGATTTACTGTATATATGCTGTGCAGTAGTAAATTGAATCAACTACATTCGATTTACTATATATGTGATATTTAGTAATTCAATATCAATGTTTTTAAATATAGTGCTCTATATAATTTGATATACATTAATTAATTCGATTGATTACATTTAATAAATTTGATTTACAATTTTACATAAATATATAATAAAGATATTTAAATAATAATTTTTATTTTGGGTGATCAAATAATATTAGGATTTTTTTTTTCAGAAATAAAAAATTCATATTTCTTCAAACACTATTTTTAAACTTTAATTCTCTAAATACGATTTTTTTAGAGCAAGTTCGCCGCACCTCGGCAAATTCTATAAAAATTATAGAGTTCGCCTGACCCGACAAACTCCCTTTAATTTTTTTCAATCCTGCATTTTTAATCAATTATTGTTGTCTCCAAATAGTATATAGATCTACAAACAGTATATAGATCTAAAAATAGTATATACTATATGTAGATAATGATAATGGATTAAAAACGGGCGATTGAAAAAAATTAAAAAAGATATTATTTGGAGATAACGATAATGAATTTAAAATGCGGGAATGAAAAAAATTAAAGGAAATTTTTCGGGTCAGGCGAACTCTATAATTCTTATAGAGTTTGACGGGTGCGACGACTCTATAATTTTTTTATTTTTGAAAAAAAACCTAATTTCATTAACACGAGTCTTCCCGTCTTAAAAAATCCAGCCGCACATAAGCATCTATATCCTATAAAGTACGGCGTATCGGACATATTTTGGACACAACATTTACCGACACTCGTCCGACACGCGTGTCTGTTGTGTCAACTGTGTCTTAATAAAAAATAAAAAAAATTTTTTCGAACATACTTGGACACACCTAAATACTATCACATGTCCAGTCTTATTCTTAACCTATATTTTTAAAATAAATTTAGATATAATATACATTATTATTTATTAAAATAAACAAATATTTTAAATATTTAATATAATTAAAATAAAATATTAAAAATAACTAAAAATTTTAATTTATATTTTAATATCAATAAATATCAAAATATCATTACGATTTATTTAAAAAATACTTTATATTTTATATATACATGTATATTCGTAAAATTTTAAAATTTACACGTATCTTATATAATGTGGTATCTCATGTCAGTATCAGCGTTCGGGCATCCTAGTCTATATCACATCATGGAGGACCCAATTTACAAACACATTATGTTTTAGACTTTTAGGAACTATTTTTCGTTGTTAATCCATTTGAAAGAGGTTGTATTTTTCTGGTAGTGCCGCGAAAGGCCAAAGCAAAGTGGAAGAAAATGAAAATCACAAAATCGCCAATTCCTCAATTCATTCATATAAAGCCCAAATTCGCTTTTTTTATTCATTTCCTTCTCACTTTAATCTCTAATCATCACCCTTCGCCAACGTGATTCTTCAAAATCATTGCGTTTTGAGTTCATTCGGCTGCGTTTCATCTGCTCTAAGTTCTTTCGCCGAATCCCCAAATTCACATTGCTGAACATGCTTCTTCTTAGGCGAATTCATCGTTTCTGAGCTCTCTGCTGCATCAATGGGTCTCATTAGTAGTAGCAACAACAAACGCCACCAACAGTGCATGAATTTGAATCGCATGTATCCGTCTCCGAGTTCCTCAGATTCCCGCACATTAAAAAGAGCTAAGTTCCAATCAACGAGCATGAACTCAACTCCCACTAGTACTGGTTCAAGAGTTTCCCGGTACCCAAATGCAGTGCTACCGTTGCATAGGGAGGTTCACGCTCCTTGCAGATCCAAAAAGTTCGGTCTTTTGAATATTTCAGGAACTCAGAAGGAGATTGGTAAGGGTAGGGGCAATGATGCGTTGCATCACAAGTACCGCGTGTACCAGCAGGCGAAGGATTCTGCACTTGCTTGCATTCGATTATTTGAAAAGCGCAAGGAGGCGGCGCAAGTTTACACTGCTGGTCGCAACAAGGAGGTTTATGTCATAGAAGATGATGACGAAGAAGGACCATCTATGGTGACAGAACAGAGTTTGAAAGGGATGCATGATTTTGATGCTAAGGATGTTGTAGGATTTTTGCAGCAATCAACTCCTTTGGTTTCTGAGTCCATAAATAGTAATTTGAATGTGGTTTATGCTGAGAGGATGCTGGACACTCTATCCTTAAGCCCCGAGCATCCGAAGAAGGAACCACTTGTAGAGGTGAATTTCATTCATTCTTCCATCTTTGTAGATGTTGTTATTTAAGCTATAGTGCTTTTCCCAATTCTGTTAAATTAGAATGAAGTATATCAATGTGTTGACTTTGTTATCAAGGAATAATACGGGGTTTAAAGTGTTTGTGCAATTTACAAAGTGTTGCTATGGATTTCAGCTAGTGTCACTGAAACCTTTTGTTCCTCTTACAAAGGAGGAAGAAGATGAGGTTGCACGTGCCTTTTCTGCTGACAGGTATGCTTTTACAATTTTCTTTGTATGTCAGCAAAATGGTTTTAGCTGTTTCATCTCTCATTGAGGGCTTGCTTATGCAGGAAGAAGGTTTTGGTCACTCATTATAAATCCAACATTGAGATCACAGGCGGAACGTTTCAGTGCCTCAGGCCGGGTGGATGGTTAAATGACAAGGTGATATAATTTGCTTATTGTTTATTCTGAAGAAGAGAAGAATTTGGTATTAAAAAAATATCATGATTTCAAATTGTTACTCCTCCAATTTAATGATTCTGTACTTTCTTTTGCAGGTCATAGATTTGTACCTGGTACTTCTGAAAGAGAGGGAGAGAAGGAAGGCAAAGAATTCTCTCCAATGTCATTTTTTCAGTACCTTTTTCTACACAAAGGTAACTTGTTTTTAATTATAATGTAACCTAGGTAGTGTTTGCATGCACAAACTCATTCACTTGATGGCTTGTTTTCCAACGATGACAAAACACCTGATTTGAATTATCTTATATTGAAAGGCTAAATCGCTGAAGGAAAAGTGTAAATCCTAATTACTGTGGATACCCCATTATTCTAAATTTCCTTCTTGTTGTTTGTTCCTGCCCACCCCATTTGGGGGTGAGACAATTTGAATAGCTTCTGATTGGCTACAAGCTCATTTTGTTCCTTCTTGATTGGTGTATAGTATACTAATATTATGGGAAAACACATCCTATCTAGGCCGTAATAAGGGAAACATAAACATCATTTATTTATATTTATATGGTTTATACTCTGTCTATAATTGCTTTGCAATTTAGCCGTATTGGTATGTTGTTAATGCTTTTCATTTTGAATGTCAAGTGGCAGTTGATAAGTGGGAAGAATGGTTATGATTTCAACTCTGTAAGGAGATGGACCAGTCAAAAGAAACTGGGATACATCCCCCATGAATGCGATAAAGTAAATTGTGTTGAACATTTTTTTTTCTTTCTCAAAATCAATTGAATTGCTTTTCATGCTGATCTTTTACTTTTTTGTTGATGTTCCTAGATATTTGTACCTATTCATCGAACGTCTCATTGGTGTTTGGCTGTCATCAATCAAAAAGAGAAAAAATTCCAGTATCTTGACTCTCTGAGAGGAAAAGATACCCAAGTGCTGGAAGTGCTGGTAAAATTTTTGGTCTGTCAATTAAATAGGATATTGCAGATAGATGTATATGCCTTTACCTTACATTACTGCAGAGTTTTTCTAATGTTTATCATTGATGCCCTCCAGGCTAGGTATTTTGTAGATGAAGTAAAGGACAAGACTGGAAAAGACACCGATGTAAGTTCTTGGGAGAAAGAATTTGTCAAAGACCATCCTAAACAATTGAATTGGTGTGTATTATAATCTTTTACTACAGGGATCATAATTTAGTTTGGCGCTTTTTTCTCCTGCTCTTTGAATAATCAGGAAAATTTTTTCCAATAACAAAAGCAGTACTAACATATATCCTCTGAATAAAGTATGGCACACAAGAATTTCTTTAATGTTGTAACAATAAAAGTATAAGAATAAACGCAGTGAATGTTTTTTATCACCAGTAATTACAAACCTTGTATTTCATTCTTTCATTATCCCTCTAATCTTTGCACACCACGTGCTTTTAAGGGTTTTATTGTAGCTTACGGTATTTACAGCAGTTTTGTTTTTGGGTGAATTATTTTCTGAATTCAATTGTTTTTTTTTTTTTTGGACAGCTATGATTGTGGGATGTTTATGATCAAATATGCTGATTTCTACAGTAGAAATATGAGATTGTGTTTTGGCCAGGTAAGAAGCAGAGCAGTCTATTCTAGCTTTAAAGTTATGCTTCTATTTTGCATTGTTAAAATTAAATTTCTCCCCCCCCCCCCCCCAACAATCAAATCAATAATCACAGGTGAGCTGTTAATCTGTGGCTGATCAGAAATGCACTTGTAGTGCCAATTCAGACAGTGTTACTACCAATAATTTTTCATTGCAAAATGTTTCAAGTCTTGTTATTTGCTTGAAATTTCTTATTTAAAAAAAAAAAAAATCAAAGTGTGGTTTCTGCAGGTTGTGTATGGTGTGAGGAATAACTGATATAATATCAATGATTCCTTGATGGATGCATATTTTAAATAATGTCATCATATGCTTTTATATGGTGTGACTCAGAATTTGGATCCCTCTTGGTCATTTGTAGGGAGACATGCCTTACTTCCGGCTTAGAACAGCTAAGGAAATCTTGAGACTAGAAGCTGACTAAGCTAAGGAGTGATCAATGACCATACTTTTGGGTGCATTTGTGATTTTGGGATATGATTGATGAGATTAATAGCGTCTGATTAGGAGGACTCATTTTTTGTCAACATTTTCAGATTGAGGATTGGACTGACCAAGTGACTATCAGGATTCTGGATTCCAACCAGGTATATCCACAATGGTAGTGTATAATCCAGTAAAAATTTGTATTTGTACATACCACGAGAACCGAATCATTAGAAGAGGAGTCTTGTCTTTTTTTAAGAGTTATTTTTGTAAGATCCAATCATCCAATCAGACTGATCCTGTCTTCCTAGGCAACTAGTTTGTTTACCATTACCAATTACCATCATTCACTTCTAGGTTTTGACCTCGTCTGTATCCTGTGAAACGATTTCTCAGTTGGGTCAGATTCTCATTCTCACGTCCATCGAATAGAAAGCACTCCTAGCGAGTTAAATCGCAAAGTGGTCTTTGAAATTTGCCACTTGCATCGAAAAAGTCCTCAGGATTCTAATTGCACCACAAAGGTCTTCGAAATTGAAAAAATTGCACGTTAGTTCTACCCCTTTTCTATCGTTACTTGTCAAGCTATGAGTGACTTGGCACATCCTTTCAGGTTGGACTAGACAAAATGATATTGCTTTAGTTTTGACTGCTAAATGTTTGATGAAACAATGTCATTTATTCTTAATGAACTACAAACATCTTGTCCCCAAAAAATTATGACAATTAAGGTTAAATGATATTTTGTCAAGCATTTAGGGTCAAAACTAAAGTAATGTTATTTCATTTAGTTCAATGTGAAAGAGATACCACAGGTTACTCTATGGTAGGGGATTAATATGGTGCAGTTTTTTTAATCTTAAAGATATTTATGATATAGTTGGAATCTCGAGAACTTTTTCGGTGTAAGTAGCCAATTTTAAAGACCACTTTAGTGTTTAACTCCACTCTAGGAAATTGAAACTTCAAGTTGTGGATTATCCATTAAAAACATACTACTTAAAAGACCGGATTTTATTATATAAAAAAAACTTTATTTTCCAAAACAAATTATTGAAACTTTAATTTTCGAGATTTAATTTTTTTCGGTATTTAAATTAAGTTCGCTGCATTCCCGACGACCCTTGTTATTTTCATAAGGTTCATCGTACTCTCGGTAAACTTCAAGTGTTATATAAAGTTCACTGCATCTTCCGGCAAACTTCATTTTGAGTTCTCCAAGTATAAAAATCTACTTTGGTTTAATTTGGATGAGAAGGAAAATTAGGGAGTTTGCACACACAATAAGCATGGTTTCTTTTTAACATTGCCGGTAGCAATTACAACGATTATTATCGTCTTTAAGAGTACACAGGAACAAACTGTATTTAAAAATGGATTATATCTTTGTACTTTCATATTAGTTTTTTTTAAGAATATGCACTTTTAAAAGCTCATAAAAAAAATGAAATTATGTGTTCAAATGATTATTTGTTCAATTATGAATGACACAAGCATATAGGAACAATGGTGTAGTAAGAATGGTGCTCCCCAACACAAAACACAAAGAAAAAAGTGCTTGTGAAGTTTAGGAATTTGAAGTTCGTGGAGGGGATGGTGAACTTGCTCCCACAAAAAAAATTGTATTCTGGCCAAGAATAATTTTTCTGTGGAAATAAAGTTTTTTATAATTTTATTCCAGAAAAAAAAAATCCTTAAAGACCTTATGACAAAGATACTTTTTAGAGTTCTTGGTTTGATAAAATTTTTTAAAAAATGTAAATAAAAAAATCATATGCTGATGCTTATAATTTTTAAAAAATATGGATGTTTTTGAAAGTTTCTAAGATAAAAATTTTTAAAGATAACTTGTGTTTATAAAAATTAGACAGTTTAATATAATCTCATATATTAATTAATATCCAAATTTAATTCTTATATTAATGCCTATTATAGTATTTTTAAATTTTACAAGCTATTTTATTAAACACATTTGTTGTTTGTGTATATTAAAAGTCATTTTTTATTTAATTTACCAAAAATAGATGTTATAACTTTTAACAAGTCATCTTTTAAAAGTTAGTTTTTACAAGTTATTTTAAAAAGATAAAAATTTTATCAAACTAAATCTTATATTATTAATTTATAATAAAATCTTAAAAACAATCTTATTCATAAAAATAAAGAGATGTTTCCATTTATCTAAAGTACATTTTGTTTCTATTTTGGTTTCTTTAAGCGGATTATTATATAAATTAATTTAATACAATAATTTTGGCTAGTATTAATCTGACTCCGGTTATATGATTTGCTACATTTCTAATGTTTAAGAATTTCTTTTTCTAAAAATAGTGTTTAACTAATAAGGGTTCATGTCAAGGCTATTAATTAAATATTTTATAAAAAAATACAAAATTTAAATTTTTAATATAATAAAATATTTAAATATTTTGACTAATAGTAATCTTAAATGGGATACATGTTATCTGAAACCAGAAAATTATGAGATTAACGGTAATTAAGGAGAGAGATATTCATTTATTCAATTAATAACATGGTAGCCATTACTCATTAGTCAATTACAAAAGTTGATTTCATGGTTAATTCAATTAAGATGTCAGGGACATTTTCCTCCAACAGAAGACATTAATCTAATCCTCACTTTTAATTAAGGTTTTAGGGCAAGAAAGCCCAAACGTGGAGAATCTGCCTTGTTCTCAAAACTCTCAACCTTGTGTATATATAAATAAGTTTTGTTGCCACCTATATAGGGTTGATGGAACTGTAGCTTACTCCTTAGCTTAAATAAACAAATGTTGGGGAGTTTAAATTTCATCTTATTTATGCAATAATCCATTGATCAGTGAAGTAAATGGAAAGGTCAGTTTCTTAGCGCTTTTCTTTTCTTATTATTCTCATTTGTTTGCAGCGGGTTGTGAAAGGAGCAGTTGATGTAGACATTGGTGAAGATGAGGAGGGTGTTGATGACCAAGCTCAGAAGGTTGTTGACACATTCAGTTTCTCGATGAACACAAACAAGCTCTCTTCAAAAACAAGTAAATTTCCCCTCTCTAACATCTCTGATCTTCAGTTGTAAGTACCACTTAATTGAACTACAATTTTGTTGGACAAGTCTTCAAGTTCATTGTCAATTGAAATATTTAATTGCTCTACTTTTTTCATGTTTCCCCACTATCCTACATGTGCTAGATTTTAGTCTCTGCTGAATTTATGACACCTATTTTGTTGTAAAAGCTAGTAGGGGTGGATGTGAATTGATTGCTTTAAAGACCACGTAGGTTGGGAGAGTTGGTTACGCACTCAGGCTAAGTATCTTTCAGTTACTAGTTTATGTCTTGAAAGAAAAATCTTATCTATACTACTTATTCATTCATACACAGTTAGCTTGGATGCAGCTTTTGACAACTGCAATTATGAATTCAACATGACATTTTACATCGTCATTAATTAGTACTTGACAACACATATTAGCCATGTTATTGCCACGCCATTCATTTTAAAACGAAACTTAAAAGAGATTAATATTCATGATGAGAATTTCATGTGAATGGCAATATATATTAGCTATTTTTTCCATTTTTGCCAATTCGTTTTATTTCTATTAGCTGACAATATACAAAAAAAAAATGTAAGTAAGTTTGTTTTTTTTTTTAACAAAGAAAAACTCAATACATTAAAGTAGAGTGATACAAAAAGATAAGTTACAAAAAAAAAAGATAAAATCAAAAGAAATACAAATATAATTAATTTATTGTCATTTTTGACATTGCCATCAACAATCACATAGATCAGCACTAAACCACTCTTTGAAACTCAACATCGACCTCAATTTGATGTCTTTCACGCTACCTTCTTCATTTTTAAATATTCTCACATTTTGTTCCATCCAGATATTCTAAGTTACTACACAAAATCTAATCAACCTCTTATTCTAATTTTTTTGCCAAGTTCTCCTATCAAACTCTCAAACAGTTCTTTGATCATTCCCAGAACAACCTACACTAGTTAACCAAACACACCACATATACCAAGTAAATTCACAGAAAAGAAACAAATGATGAACAACTTTTATATTTTTTTTACACAACACACATGTATTATCACTTAGATGAATGACGCCTAATCTACTCAATTTCTTTTTGGTGTTTACCCTTCCCACTAAAATAAACCATGCAAATAGCTCAATTCTTGGTAGAACCAATCCTCTCTAAAGTGCATTAGTAAAGCTGTAACTTGTGACTTCTTCCGAGACAGTTTTTTTCTGCAACACTTGCACAAGAGTTAGTTGACAAAATATATTTTTTTTTTATCAAATTTCTATTCTCTCTATTAGGTGATAATTTAACTGGCCTTAATCTTTCATGGAGTTGGTTTACAAGTGCCAACTCCCATTGAAACAATTCTCTCCTTTAATGAAAATTTCAAATCCATTCTAACGCATCCCGAAACCCACAATCTCCTATAATAAATTATTGCAGGTTTAAAACAGAAAAAAGTATTGGAAAACTCTCTTTTAAGGATCCACCTTGCAATTAATTATCTTCCCAAAAATGAGTTTTCTTTTCGTCCCTTATTTCCATAAATAAGCCACTGATCATCTTGTCTTTCACGTGTTGTTCCTTGATTTTCAATTAACAGATATTTTTTTATGGATCCCGTCTTATAGATAATGATTAATTTGCTAGCCTTATGTTTGAATTTAAACAATTATACGAATATACAATTTTTTCTACAATAAACAATTCTCTTTTAAAAAATGCCACCACCACTGAAACAAAAATGCCATATTTCTAATCACAACATTCCCCGCTCCCACACTTCTTAGCTTTTTCGGCGCCGTAATCCTAGCTTTGTAAGTAAGTTTGTTTGCACTAATGTGAAGTCGCTTATTTCTTCTCTCATGGTTAAACAATGCCCAAAAGGAAAAGAGAAAAAAAAAAGAGAGTAAAAATGTTGTCAAAATAAATAATCCCAAGACCTTATAATTATATATTAACTAAAGACACCGTTTCAAAGATTGTATATTGTTGTCAAAATAGATAATCTCAATAGTCAAGACCTTATTATTATTATGTATTATTTTATACCTTGACATACTTGCATAGAGAAATTATGAAAAGAAATTTGTGTATGAATCTCTCTGCTCATTGGTTGAGTTTGGGTAGCCATGGGGCATGAAAAACGCATTGTTTGGACGTATGTTTATTGTTTAGACAAGACGGGAGAGCTAATTAATTTGGTGTGTGTGTGTGAGAGAGAGAGAGAGAGAGAGAGAGAGAGAGAGAGAGAGAGAGAGAGAGAGAGAGAGAGAGAGAGAGAGAGAGAGAGAGAGAGAGAATTGATGAAACTTTAATCCAAATTAATTATCCTAATTAATCGTTGGATCTATATGTCCTCTCACGCTTCAAGCAAAAGCAATGAGTTATGTTAAAAAAGAAGTGAACCCTAAGGTATAACATGATTGACATAATTTGATAGGTCTAATTTTTTTTCCCTTTCTATTTTATAATAATAATATAATCATATGATTATTGTGAAAAAATTAAGTGAATTAGTACTAATTAGACTATGAAATTAAGGAAAACTTAAACCTACATTATTGTAGGATATGTTTCAAATTTTTAACACTTGTGCCTTTTTTGTTTTTGTACTATACTGATTATTTGATTTTGTTGCTCCCTTGAAATAAACACGCTTCGCTGTCCACCGCATGGGATGACAGAAACAAAACACCCTTTTTCACACTTATTTTTAAATTGTTTTAATGGAAAAATCAGGCTAGTAAAAATCCACGATCCACGTTTTATCAACAAAATATTTCATGGTTTTATGAGCATGCACTTTATATACTGGTAATTAATTGGTTCCTTAGCTTATTATTCTGTGGCGTTGGCCTCTCCCAATGAGTAAAAGCCTATAAGGATGATGAGAGTAATTAAGTCTACTACTCAAGTTTAATTTAATAAAGTTTTTTTTAGAAGTATTTTTATTAAACTTAACCTTTCAAAAATAATTTACTAAAAGTTGTAATAGTTATTTTTGAACGTTTAAAATATCTTTAAAAGACATAATATAATGAAAGATAAGAATAAATATAAGTATTCATTAATATATAATATAATATTAATTTTTTAATTTAAAAAATACAAATTAACATAAAAAATATCTTTATCAAGTATTTCCAACTTTTTAAAACTAAAAATATGAATATATAAAAATTTATCAAACACAAAATAAAAGTGTTTATAATATTTTTCAAAAGTTCAAATTAAAGACTTTTCTAAAAATATTTTAACCATATTAGATGTATATTAAAATTAATCATTAAAATTAGTTATTAATATAAAATATTTATTAAAATATAAAATATATATTAAAAAGATAAATAATATTTATATTTATATATATACAAATACCTTTTAGAAAAGTATTTGATGTACATGTCATTTTTACCATTGAAACCAAAGGCAAAGGAATAACCCGTGAAAGTTTTCCAGCATTCATTAGTTCCACTTCCACCCACCCATTCCCACGAACTGTGCAAATTTTGTGTATATAATCATCTTTATATAATTTTGACAATTATTAATATTATAATTGCAGATCGTCACAAGTTTAATAATAATGCATGATGAATTTGACAGTGCTTTGTTATAATCATAGCATTTGAGATACCATATACATGGGACCATATCCATATCACACAATCTGTTAAAATGTCCGATTGGTTATTTAGGGCAACTACAAAGTAGGCAAGTACCACCAAGTGCTGGGTATAAAATCAAATGGTTAAATGCTTGTCGTTAATTGAGTAATTCTAGCTAATAACAAGATATATCCTAGCTTTGACATTTTTTTACTGGCCAAAAAACTCCTTAGTGTTCATGGACCTAGTACCATAATTTCATATATCTAGCTAGCACAAAACTCTTGGATAGTGATTGGGTAAGAAACTCACAATCATGCCGGCCCTTTCTGTTAAAATCCATGCATGTTCCACTAGAGAAATAAAAGAGGTTCAAGCCATTATCTTAATAGAAAAGAAAATGCATGCGCTAATAGTTAATTGGTGGTGAGTGGTGAGTATAATTAGAGTTAGAGGAACGCTCGTGGTTGCATGATTTTCCATAGCCTTATTTATTGTAATTGAGATATTGAGTTGTAGTAGTACAACTAGCAAACAAAGAAGAGAAATTCGAATCTATGAATATTTGGAGCTTGCGTCTGCCAAGCCTGCTTTGAGTCTGTGACTGATATTAATAATAGAACTTAACAATTGCCCATGGACTTCACATGCACCTTCATCCTTCACACTCATCTACCCCATCTAACCGAGCATCCAATGCCTCCTCTATTGTCTTGTTTATGGAAAAGAAAGCTTGCTAATTAAACAATACTCATATGATATATGTAACTAAAATATTTGTTGGCGGGTACGTCAACGAAAGGGAAGAGGTGAAGGTACGTTAACCTGTTACCCACTTCAAAGCTTAGACATCAAATTGAAATGGCGTCCGGTACAAGCTATATAATGGGAAGAGGAACCTTAATCTCTCATGATTAAATCCTTTTACCAAAATAATATCACATCTATGAATTAAAAGGAGAGACGGGTGAGGGCATAATGGTCTTTACAGAAAGAGGCTTGAAATTCATCATAGCCGTTTTAATTTAATTTAATAATTTTGTATTTGACAGATACATTTGTCGTTCAGAAGGTATATCTCCATCATTCATATCATCAACCCTTTTATCCTTCTCTCTCTCTCTCTTCGCCGAACCCATTCGCTTCTTCACTCTCAGACCTAAATTCGAAGGGCCACTTTTCTCACTTTCCGTTCCTCTTGTGATTTTCGATCACTTTCAGATCTCAATTGCAATCCAGGCCTTGCCGATCATCATTTCGCACTGCAGATCTCGATTTTCCTCTGCGCGATCCCTCTCCATTTCACTTTAATTCCGAATTTTGCTGATCTTGGGTTCCCTCCCTCCACTCCTCATTTTCATGTTCTTCTTCGGATCGCAATTCTCCCCTCATAGTGAGTGCTGCTTCTTGTTTATTGATTCTCTTCGGTAGTAATCATTTGGTGCTGTTTCCTTAATTCTCATCGAACGTTACTATTTACTGCTGTTACTGTTACTGTTCCTCTTCCTCTCCTTCTTCTTGCTGTTGTTGTTACTGTGATGATGGTTGTGATGGTTTTGTTGTTTGTGCGAAGCGTGTGTAAACAGATCTTGAAAATTGGCGCCCCAAAGACGGTCGCAGCGCCACATGGGTGGCCAGATGCAGCAGAACAATGCTGCAGCCACCGCTCTGTACGACCACGCCGCCGGTGGTTCCCTGCACAATGCGGCAGGACCTGCCACCGATGCAGGCGATGCCGTTATGGCAAGGTGGCTGCAGTCCGCCGGCCTGCAGCATCTGGCCTCGCCCTTGGCCTCCACAACCGCTATCGACCAACGCCTCCTCCCCAACCTCCTCATGCAGGTTTGTCTTAGTATAGGTTAATTTGAAGGTGCTAATTTTTGTGTATGGTAGTAGCATCTGATATGACTTGAATGAACTTGATGTTTTCATAGGGTTATGGGGCACAATCCGCAGAAGAGAAGCAGAGGCTTTTCAAGTTGATGAGAAACCTCAATTTTAATGGGGAGTCTGGTTCAGAGCCATATACACCCACTGCACAAAGCTTTGGTGGAGTGGCCGCATCGGAAGGGTTTTATTCTCCCGAGTTCCGGGGGGATTTTGGAGCTGGGCTTTTGGATCTTCATGCTATGGATGATACAGAGCTTCTGTCCGAGGTACGTTCCTTTGCATGATAGATACTCGTTCCTTCAAGTCAACTATAGTCTACGGTATAATTTACTTGTAATCATAGTAGCTAGAATCTCGATTTAACTCTTAAAATCTTCCGATATTACGATTTTAAATGAGTTTATCGATTTTACGAAATTTGTACTAAGTCTGACGATTTTACGATTTAAATCTTGTTAAAATTTTACGTTTTACGTTTTTTATTTACTTTTTCGATTTCACGTAAAATCTCGATTTTCTCTACCTTGCTTGTAATATCCTATATGGCGGTTGGTTGTAGAAGATATTACCCCGTTATTATTAAGCTGTTGTCGTTAAAAAGTTTACAAGTTTCTTGTACCATCTTATGCAACTGTTTGTTTTGGTGGCAGTGAAAAATCTGGTTATATTCCAAGGCTTGAAAAGCTATCTTGAGTTTGAACAGCTGAACTTTTAACGTATAACACTTATGTTTTTATTATCACTTTTTTGTTGCTCATGTTTGTTCTCATTGTTCCCTTAGGTTGCTTAATTTACCATGATTTTCTTGATTAGTAGTACAAGTATCTTTGCTAGCATATATTGTATTGGCTCTGATATTCTGATTATGTTCCGCTTATCAGCATGTTATTTCAGAACCCTTTGAGCCATCTCCCTTCATGGCTGGAGGTACCGGAGTATTTGAAGATGACTTAAATCCAATTACCAGCAATCAGGAACGTGGAGAGGCAGATGCTGATGCATCAAGTTTTCTACCTGTAAATGAAAAGGAGAATAGTACAAGAGAAAATAATGTTGCTAAGATCAAAGTTGTGGTATGTCAGTATTTTATGGGCACAAGTAATGTATAAATACTTGATGCTTGAAATGGCTTCATACTTGTTCATTAGTGCATATATATATATATATATATATATATATATATATATATATATATATATATATATATATATATGTTCCTCCTTGGGTCCTGGTAGTTTTCTGATTGAATTATTTTTTTATTTACTTTTTATATTTTTATATTATAACAAGCAACCACCACCACTATGCTACTTACCATCATTTCCCCCCCCCCCCCCAAATAGATGAGGGATTATAGTAAAATGTGTATCATTTTTAAAGAAACTGATGAGTAGTAATTGTAAATGCATCTTTTATTGATAGTTGCTACTTGTTGCATGTAATTTAAAGAAGCATTATTCTTCTTCAGGATCATCAAAATGTAATTTTGGATTTTAAACAGTTGAGAGGATTGTGCAAAACATTTAGGCCACAGTTTTAACTTACCAGAATACCCTTACTCATATCTATCATCTATGCTATTTTTATTACTATTATTATTAGTTTTGCTTTAACATAGTTTGCTTTTAATTGCATGTATTAGGTACGCAAAAGACCTTTGAATAAGAAGGAGCTTGCTAAGAAGGAGGATGATATTGTAACTGTATATGACAATGCATATTTGACAGTCCATGAACCCAAGTTGAAGGTTTGTTTATGTTTGATTGAAGCGCTATATTTACCATTTAGAACTATTTGTGTTCAAAAGTCATATTATAGCTGACTCAATATCAAGTTCTTATTTATTTATTCTTGTGATATTATTTTAATTTTTTATGTTCAAAGATCTGATTATGTGTTCTACTCATGAAAGGTTGATTTGACAGCTTATGTGGAGAAGCATGAGTTTTGTTTTGATGCTGTTCTTGATGAGAATGTTAGCAATGATGAAGTAAGGCACCTATTTATCAAAGACTAATTTTTATTTTATTTTTTTCCTCTTTCTTTAACTTCATCTGTATTTGATTTAATCATTGGGTAATATGATAATTGTTTGCCTGTCTCTGACTTGCGTTGCTAAAAGCAAGGTTGTTTTGTGACAACAGGTATATCGAGTTACAGTTGAGCCAATTATTCCTACAATTTTTCGGAGGACCAAAGCTACCTGCTTTGCATATGGTCAGACAGGTGAGAAGCTATTATTGCTGGTTTATATCATACTTGTACCAGTTTTTTCATTCCAAAATACTTTCCATTTTTTCTCAACATTATCTATTCTTTTTGTTGGCTTTACTTGTCTGGTTTGTTAATTGATCTAAGTGGTTATAGATGGTTCTTGATATTGTCAATAGCTAAGCATATTAACCAGACCCCTTTAGAAAGATAGACATTCCTTCTTTTCAATCTTTATTTTGGTCCCCTTTTTATTTGGAAAACCTAACATTTTTCCTGGATGGTAAATGAAATATGGGCCAAATTTATTTTAAAGTTCAAAAATATATCATAACATGCCAATAATGTGCTGAGAGTTGGAGGTTAGTGATGGCCTTGGCCTTGACTGAGATAATAACAGTACTTGTGCTGGATGTAATTACACAACTAATATGTGTCAAACTCCCTTTTTATGGATGCATTGACAGTTATCATGAAGCAGAATTTTAATTGGTGTTACCATTACTTTCTTCATTCACATTTCATAGCTGCTGCTTGATAATCATATAGCCTCCTCATCAGTTACTTTCTTTTGTTAGCATGATGCTAGTAGTGTTGTACTTTCAGGTAGTGGCAAAACATACACAATGCAACCTTTACCACTCCGAGCTGCCGAAGACCTTGTTAGACAGTTGCATCAACCAGTTTACCGAAATCAGAAATTTAAATTGTGGCTTAGCTACTTTGAAATATATGGTGGAAAGCTTTTTGATCTTCTGAGTGACAGAAAGTGAGTTTCTCTTATCTGCTATTTGTCCTCAATGCATTATTCGTGCCTCTAATATGAATACTTTTCAATTTGTCATATGGACCCTAATTAGAAGATTGTGTTTTTAGTTTTTACTATTTGCATCAAGCAGCACTAACTTTTCTGCATTAATGGTTTATTGTTTGCATTAATTTTACCTTTCAGCTATATATGAATGTAAACACTAGTTGTCCAAACTTCTATACATTAAAAGATTTATTGCACTCTCTCTATGTGCATCAATTGCATGTTATGCTACTGGATGCACATGTTATTAATGGATTTCTGAGTGCGTATGCTTGTTACTCTGCATAGGAAACTCTGCATGAGAGAAGATGGACGCCAGCAAGTTTGTATTGTAGGACTGCAAGAATTTGAAGTTTCTGATGTACAGATTGTCAAAGAATTCATTGAAAGGGGGAATGCCGCAAGAAGTACCGGATCAACAGGTGCTAATGAGGAGTCATCCAGATCACATGCTATCTTACAACTTGTTGTAAAGAGGCATAATGAGGTAAAAGAAAGCAGGCGGAACAATAACAATGATGGGAATGAGATGAAAAGTGGGAAGGTTGTAGGGAAAATTTCTTTCATCGATCTTGCTGGAAGTGAAAGAGGTGCTGACACTACAGATAATGACCGTCAGACACGGTATGCTTGCATTTAAATCATTGCCTCCTGGATACCGATTGCTTGCATGGGGTCTTCATTCTACTGTTTTTTTTTTTTTTAGTTTCTCTACCGATGACATTTATGGTTGAACGTGAACTTAATAGATCTTCTTTGTAGCTAATGTTTTTACGTCTGATACCATTGCAAACCTAAAACAAAAATGAAAAAAAGAATCATCTTATGTTTCTTGAGTAATTGTGCTGCTCTTTCTCGATGGTGAAACATGATGTGGGACGACAATTGGGGACGACTCTGTTGTTGTTATTGCTTCAATGAGTTCCTTCTTCCTTGCCTGTTCAGCTCAATAACTTTCATAATAATAAAAATATTGCTTCACTTCTGCCACTTCATGTATCATTGATGTAGGATTGAAGGAGCAGAAATCAATAAGAGCCTTTTAGCTTTGAAGGAATGCATTCGTGCTTTGGACAATGACCAGATCCATATTCCTTTTCGTGGAAGCAAACTGACAGAAGTGCTCCGCGACTCATTTGTTGGCAATTCAAAGACTGTTATGATCTCCTGTATATCACCAAATGCTGGGTCATGTGAACACACACTTAATACATTAAGATATGCAGATCGGTATGTGTTTACCTTTTGTGATTCATATCATGGTGTCCCCTTCTCCTATGTGTGTTCATGCTTGTGGATACTAACCAACCTTTTCATAATAATGTGAACAGTGTGAAAAGTCTATCTAAAAGTGGAAATCCCAGGAAAGACCAAGCCCCAAGTCCAGTTCCACAAACAACTAAGGAGGTCTCATCCACGTCATCCTTTCCAGCTAGTGTTGCTGCAGAGGAAGTTAATGATCAACGTCAAGAGGTGAAGACAGTTGATACGGGCAGGAGAGTGGTTGAAAAGGAAAATTCATTTTACAGCTCTGCTGCCGCTGATGTTGACAGGCAACCACCAAGTTTTTCTTCAAGTAACTTGTTCAATGGGCGAGAGGACAAAAGCTTGGCTTCTGTCTCAACTGACAGGGAGAGGGTTGAAATGAAGAGTTCTTCTTACAGTGATTCTACCAGTCAAAAGATGAACTCTAATTCCCAAAATGACGTGAATCAGAAAGTGCAAAAGGTGTCACCCCCACGCAGGAAAGGGACAAAGGATGAGAAATCTGAAAGGGCTGTAAACTGGATGAAAAGGGATGCCAATGGTTCTGATCAGTCGACCACAAGCTCCAAGCAGCAGAATTCCGGGAATTATAATACAGTTACAACTGCACCCAGGCAGTCTGAAACAGAAGCCTCTCCTGATGGAAATATCAATGCAATACTTGAGGTTTGCCAGACATTTTGGAGCTATTGGCTTTACCGATTTTCGGTTGAATGTAAAACTTGTTTATGCCATCTTTTTTCTTACCACCATTTTTTGCTTTTGCAGGAAGAAGAAGCACTGCTTGCTGCTCATAGGAAAGAAATCGAGGATACAATGGAGATAGTACGCGAAGTGAGTTATTACATTCTTTTTTAAGCTTAATATTGAAACTGTAAAGTTTAAATGGGAAACAGCATCACGATATTAGGTCGCATAGGCAGTTAAAGGATACCTTTCCCTATTTAAAATAAGAGATATGCTAGAGGGTCATTATTTTTAGCCAATCAACCCAATTCTTTTAGTTTAGTAATCCAACAATATATGTTAGCCTATACTTTTAAACATTGATGGCTAAAAATAATAAATTATGATAGTCTTCTAGCATTTCTCTTAAAATAAACTAAAATATCTTGGTTGTCAATAAAAAATAAATAAAAGTAAAAATAAAAATAAATGCTTTCAACTTATGATCTGTTGAGTTGGTGATCATCTTAATTTTTGGTTTCTTAGGAGATGAAATTATTGGCAGAAGTGGATCAGCCAGGAAGCCTTATTGACAACTATGTAACCCAGCTGAGTTTTGTTCTCTCTCGCAAAGCAGCTAGTCTCGTCAGTCTTCAAGCCCGGCTCGCAAGATTCCAACATCGACTAAAAGAACAGGAGATACTAAGTAGAAAAAGAGTACCTCGTTGAGAGACCTGGTTTTATTCAATGATGATCATGTGTATGTTCTTGATGTAATTTGTTAGCAAATATATAGTTTAAAGGTTTTTGTTCATTTGATATCAGCGGATCTTTCGTTGGATATTCAAATTTAATTCACTTAAATGTATATTTGTCTCCTTGTGTGATGTTACTTCGACCTCATGCCTAGCAAGTTGAATTCGTGTAAAAAAAAAAAAAAAACTTCATATGATTCTCTCCTGTCAAATTACTGAAGTAGTATAACATATCTATTATAAAATTTTAGTGCTATCTAACTACATAAAAACATAATCTAGTATCAAGATGGTTCTCATTTGACATAGATAAAGTTTAAACCTACTTGGCAATTTGGTATTCTGTTGGTTTCACGAATTAGGTTTCTGTATCCTGGGTTCTAGAAGCAAGCTAGGGTGCCACCGTTGATGTGTTGGGATCTAATTAACGTTAGGAGAATGATATTTGGAGGGATAAGCATCACTTATGTAAACACAAATGTATTGCCTGGTACATAATTTTGTGTGAAAGCTTAGGGAAGGGACAGGTAGCGTCTCAAAAGATGGATGCATTTGAGTTAGTACTTAGTAGTAAGCAATTAAGCATTTTGTGCACATGATGGGATGAGAAGGGGACGCTTGTCAGATGGCAGGCAGACACAGGCACAGCGTCTTTAGTGGATCTTTGTGTGGAGCAAGATTCACTTTGTCCTTTAAGTCCATTGGTATCTTTGATCACCCTCATGTGGATCTTGATCCTGTCGTCTGATCTCTTTTATGCCAGCCATTACACAAACAACAAAGCGATCCATCTCAAAAGAATAGATCAGAGGATCCAATGCTGCTTCACATAAACACAATTTAAATGCTGAGAAGAAACATGGTTATAATTTCGTTGGTTGGTTACTATCCCATACCATATAATAAGGGACCCACTAGGCACACGTAACAACCGTTTACGCGTCCACAAAACTGTAATGTACTGTATGTACAAACTTCAAACTACTCCAAAGCACCCCGCACCGCACATTACACAGGTCAGTCAGCGCAACCGCATAAAACGTCAACAACACGAAAAACCGCCACCCACCACCGACAAAAAAACACCAACATAATAGAATTGATTTGAATTTCCAAGTTGGACCGTCGGTCAAAGAAAAACAATAAGATTGCAAATAATAATAATAATGAGTTGATTCTAACTTATTTGTTGAGATTGGAAGGTAAGAAATGAAATAAAGGAATTCAACTCGGACGATTATTACTACAAAAGCTGAGCATTGGTCCCTGGAATTATCTGAATTTCCCCGCATACATCTATCTAATCTAAAATCACAAAAAGAATTAAGAAATAATGGTACATACAAAAAACGGACAAGGTTGACTACTTGGAGCAGCTAGATCCAGAAAGTGAGTTGAGTTCAGTCGTCGGAATCGTCGCCGCCGAAGATGGAGACGCGGTTGTACAAGAGGAAGAGGATGAGGACGAGGAAGAGTGCGACGCCGGCAGGGGAGCCGGTGGCGCGGTGGATGGTTTCAGGCTCGCCAGTGAAGATGGAAGAGATGAAGGAGCCGCGATCGGAGGAGAGGAACTGGATAGTGAGTAGGAGAATGATCGGTAGGAGTAGGAGGCCGAGGGGACTGAGAAGCTCTGAGATGGCTTCTGTGATGGCTTCACCCTGGTCTCCAACGAAGAATGGCACCACCACCACAATTGCCACCACAATTGCTAGAAGCATTCCATGGGGTGCACCCCTTTCTTCTATCATCTTTTTCTTTTCCTTTTTCCTTTTACTTTTCCTACCAATGGCCAAATCAAAATCGTATGTAACTACTACTTCATCACTCTGCTTTCTGTGAATTATGTGTCCTTAAAATAAGTGCTTCTTCGGGTTGCGGGGACGCGTCTAACTTTCAAAAATAATTGCTCTTTTTTTTCTTTTTTTTTCTTTCAGAATTATGGAAAGAGTGAGTCAACTTGCATGTGCTTCCATGAAGGAAGTTTCATGCGCAATTGATTTTTTTTTTGGGTCAGGTATGTTGTTTTGTTTATGTTGTGTGTCACACACTGCTTTGAAATTTTGGGCCTTCCTGATGGCAAAAAAGTAGGCTGCAATATATAAGCCCATTTTCTCGGATATACCTATTTTTGTACTCTCTTCTGTGTCCATAGCCTTCAATTAAATAAAAAAAACGATAACCAATTAAATGATTCTTATAATATTTTTTGTTTGTCCAAGATATCTCCTAATTTAATAGGTCAAAAATTAATCTACTATAAATTTAAATTTTATTTAAAAATTTATTATTGGCCAATCAAATTACTGTACAAATTGATTATTCAACTAACCCAAATTAATGAAATAATTCTTATACTTAAACAAATTTTGAAAGATATAAATTTTAATTTGTGTATATAATAACTCATTGTTCAGATAAATAAGTGTTTGGAAGGTACTTATGTTTGCATTTAGATTTTAGGATGTAAGGCTGGCTCACACATGGTGCCAATCTTGTGGTTACACAGAAAATAGTTGGTCATGTTTGGCTGTTTTGTTAAAATGAAAATGTTATCCAAATCCTAATGGGAGGCTCTATCCTCTGCTCTCTTGACACTACTTAGCTCTCAGGCCCACTGTGTTGACTTGTTTGATTAATTGACAACAACCTTGATATAAAAAAAGGTCTCAATTCAATGAATGCAAGAGAAAATATCTTGATCCAATATGAACTAAAGAAAGGGTAGTAACGCGTGTCGTGGGGTAAGAGGAAGTTGGTTTATGTGTTGGCACCCAAATGGCGACACATGGTTCCGCTCCGCCACCCCGACCCTAGCTTAAACTACACTTTCTCTTGTATTGTGGTTATAAAAGGAACCACACAGGCAACATTAGAATCCAGAGGGAACAGAGCCACCCCATAAGCCGTGGTTGCTGCTGCGGAATTCCGCCTTACATCCATCAGAAGCGATCTTCCGCAGCAGCAAACTAACAATATCCTTATCATATAAAATAATAAGCATGGCTCGCTCTCTCTCACAAGCAAGCCGCCTTGGTGCTCTTGTTGCTGAAGCTTCCTCCTCCTTAATCCCTCTTCGTCGGTGAGTTTCTTTTCTTCTTTCCTCTTCCTCCTTATGATTGATATTTTATTTTTGGTGATTTGTAGTTTGTTGCATGGTAGGCGGGGTTATGCGGCAGTGTCTGATGCTTCAAATTCCATTGTAGAAGGAAAGGGGGGAGGAGGTGTGTGCAGAGATTGGGCCCCAGATCCAGTAAGCGGTTACTACAGGCCCATCAATCACACTCCACAAATTGACCCGGTGGAGCTCCGACACATGTTCCTCAACCGCAAACTCACATCAGACCACACCCCGGGCCCACACTCATAATCATATTATCATATCAAAACCAAAAGGCTTTCTATGCTTCCTATGATCGTATCCGAAAGCAATAGCAATGATATACTCGTTTTTGTTTGCGTGTCCTTAGTTTCTATCTATCTATATTTGCTAAATTAGTAATGGACTTATCCTTCATACTTTTTCTTTCTTGTTCTTTTATTAATCTAATAACACAATTAATCGTGCTATCCCTCCATTTGTATGAGACCGGATTAATAAGAATCAAAATACTTAGCAGAACGGAACAGAAAAAGGTGTGAAATGATAATTAATTATTGGTCATAATAATTTTATATAAAATTAATAGTTAATAACTATGATGCACCGACATAGATATGACAAAACACATAAATTTTAAAATTTTATAAGATAAATTTTATAAGATAAAAGACACGTATGTATATAAAATTTAATTTTTTTTAAATAAATTATAATAATATTTTATTATTTTATTATAATAAAATTAAATTGATTTTTTAATTATTTTTAATATTTATTTTAATTATATAAAGTATTTAAAATAATTTTGTTTTAATAAATAATAATATGTTATTTTTAAATTTATTTTAATAATACATATTAAGAATATACTGATACAATGATATGCGATAGTATTTAAGTATGTCTAAATATGTTTAGAGAATAATTTTTTATTTTTTATTAAGATATGATTGGATACAGTATGTAACATGCGGATACGATGACTCAATGAAATATCATGCTCTATAGATTAATAATATTAAAATGATAGTTTAGTCAGATATATTAAATTATTTAATTATTTTTAATTATTAATTTATTATAAAAATAATTATATATAAATTTTTATTTAAGTTTTGATTTAGTTTATTAAATTCATTAAATGATATTAGTTTAATATTTATTTTGAAATAAAAATTTATATATAGTTATTTTTATACAAAATTAATAATTAAATTTTTTTAAATAATTTGATAAATTTAATTAAATTATTATGTAATAATTTTTAATTATTAATTTAGTAAAAATAACTGTCTAATTCATTAGTGGTTAGTGAGACAACGTTACATGTCATCAAGTGGGAATAGATTTCTATTTGATATAACAAAATGTGATCTTTTGGAAAAATAGGTCTCGAATATGAAATGCAAGTCTTACGATGTTACATGTTAAGCTGGGATAAATAGATTTTTATTTGACGTGGTAAAAATATGATGATTTGGATTTATGAAATTAGAATGTGAAATTCCTTTTTAAACAGATTAATTTTGTTTTATGATAAAATTCGTAATGATTTATTTGTTCAGTTGGTAAAATTCATAATTTTACTTCATTTTTTGTTGTAATTCGAACAAATAAAAAGCTAAAAAGAAAAAAAATAATTGGACAAGTTAATTTAGTAACATATTATTCTTTAATTAGATATTATATAATATTTTGACATGTTATTCTTCTTCAAGTTTGATTAAAAGTAAAATCATCTATTTATAATAATTTATATCAGATCGTATAAAAATTATGAATATCATTAAAATATTTTAAACAGGATGTCATGTGTTACGGTGTTAGGGTGTGAATAGGCCGCGAAAGCGTGACCACGATCGCCACCGTAACTGCAGCCACGGTAGAACTGAGCGTGATAATTATGTCTCGTTTGATTCTTTTCAACAAAGCTTTTGTGAGTTTGTCGTTCTCATCTTGTTTTGTGGTGGAAAAGCTTTTTGTTGTTTTGTGCTGCTTCTTTTTCTTCGGCAAGTAATTTTGTGCATGGGAATTGGAAAGAGATGGAACTGTTGTCTCTTGGACCTACAACCTGAACAACCTGAGACGCCACGTTCCATTGCTCAGCCCAAATTTCTAAAACTAGTGGACCCATCTCTCCTCCTCAATAATTATGATTATTTTTATCATCATGATCCCCATGCCCATCACAAGCCCGTTGCCCCGTAGGCCCATCTCATCTCACTCGCATTGCTCTACTAATCACAACCTAATCCAAGTTTAACTAATTAGTATTGGGACCATTAAGATTGATTTGAGTATGTAGGAAGGAGTTTAGATAATGTGATCATACTTGAATTAATAAAGCGGGTGTAACCAATAGAGAAAATTGCCGAAAAAGGTTGGTAGACCCACATTAGCGTGTATAGGGATGCAAGGAAGAAAGGAAATATGTTCGTTTGTCCTTAACTGATTATTCCTCTTTATTCCATGGAAAAAAAAATTCTGTATTTACTTGCTTGAGTGCATTGTATGTCTAAAACCCTACATACCTATACCCGCAAGCTATAGCTCTTTGGAAAGTAACCATAATTCATAATACCCTAAACAAAATATATTGTTATTATCCAGCAGTTAATCAACATTATGTAAAAATGGAAAAGTCTAGGACCAGCAATTTTATTGCATTTTAGCCGGCATGTAACCAGTAGAGAAAGGTGAGTCATTGGATGAAATCTCACACCATCAAATCATCATTGATGACTAGTTGATGGCTACCAATCACAAATATTACTGGCCTTTTAGCATTGCTCTTTAAAAATATGAGCTAAAAATATATTGTTGATTATTGGACTAAAAAAATTAAAGCTTAGAAAGAGGAATTCAATTACTCTTTCCTCGTCCCTAATCTGAATTTGTACTCAACGATTTGGTTCTAGCTAAAGGGTGAGAAAAACAATAGTCGATATATTAGGCAATCAAGAACCAATTTAAATTGGTTGAATAATTGTTAACTCACTCGTCTATTTGAATAAGTTTCTTGGAATTCGAATTTTTTTCTTCTTATCCGGTCGAGCTAGAAGATACCGTTAGCAACCAAAGAAATATTAGGCAGTGGAATAATTAAGAAAGATAGATTTGAGATGGTAACAGAATGTGAATTACCGTGAGTTGCAACGAAAGATAGAAAAGAAAATGGGAAGTAGAGGGGGTGTGGGTTAAAAGTACAGGTTAGTTGGTCCACATCTTAATGATGCGCATCCACCAATATGAGGTTAACAGTGTCCCTTTAGCAGCTTTCCTGATGTGTCTCCTCTCTCCTTGGCCCTTGTGTACTTTCCCATCACCCCTTAGAGAATAGAGAGAGAGAAAGAGTCCCCATCATATGTCCATGTTTGCACCCTTCTATCTTTCTTCCCTTCCCTATAATAACACCAGTCACCATCACTCTTCTTTTCTTTCCTTTCATTTCGTCCCTTCTTCGACTAGACAATTTTACTATTCCAATAAAAAAAATATACCATGTGGTGTTGCTTGGACGTTTTACCGACGGTATATATTTGAGTGTTGGTTGGTTAGCGTAAAAGACAAGAAATTAAATTACTTCCTGATGGCAACAATAATATTAATTAGCGAGTGTGGTGCTTGGTGTACTTGGATAGGCACATGACGATATGTTGACCAAAAATCAGGACTGTGTATACAGCTGTATGTGAATGAGTGACATGGAATACCATACGATACAAGAGAAGTAACAGCAGGTGTAGATGGAGTGCGAGAACATGGAATAAATGCCATGCCACAGCCTACAAGATCTAGTCCCATTCAATGTCAAACTACGGGACCACTTTCTTCACTAGCTGTGTATTTGACTACATAAGGAACCTTTTGCACATGATGTATTCTATATAACTCATCACAATTAGTATTTAGTAGTAACAATTTTTATTGAAATTGCACACAACCTCTACAACGGTGATTCCAAAACATGTGTATGCATGTGAAAAGTAATTCTCCTCAAAATTAAAAATTACATGTCTTGGCCATACTAATTACTAAAGTAAGAAAATTATCCAACAAGGAGAAGTACAACAGTCATAATAACATAAATTAAGACGAACCACGTGATGTGATGACAGAGATATTCTTCTCACCGGAGAGATCAGAGTACTACGCCTCCATTACAAGCAGCTGCAACTATTCATGAACACCAAATTTATAAGAGAAAAGTAGTATCAGATTGCTAATTAAGTAATGAAGGAAATCAAAATGAATAGTAGTAATTAAAATGGGATTTCTTTCTTCATCAGCTTCTGACAGTGAGCAATGAAGGTATAGCAGACAAGTTTGGCGTGGCATTCTTCTTATTATGATTATCATTGTGATTTGCATCTCTAATAATATCCCTCCGATTCTGATTCTCTTTGGAAGAAGAGGGTTTGGCGCTGAAAGCTCTCATAGGACTCGCAAACGCCCAACCCCAACTCCTGACTCTGCCATGGGAGTGTGAGAGTGATGTTGCAACGGCAGCAGTAGAAGAAGAGGACGCTTTATTATTCCCATTGTTATTGTTATCGTCAGCAGAGGATGAGACCCAGTAAGAGGAAGAAGACGACGAAGATGAAGATGACGTCATCATGAAGCCGCTGAATAGGCCTCCGCACCTCACTCTTTCCTTCATGCAATGGTGGTGGTGGTTGTTCATGGCAGCGCCGGCGCCGCCAGCGGAAGAAGAAGACGACCCCTGCTTGTGCTTGCCTTCGCGGTGAGACTCCACTCGGCGGAGAGTGCAGTCACCAAAACCGGTGGAGATTCTCTCGAAGAAGTCGCCGGAGAAGCTCCTGCTACCACAGCCAACAGATCTGGATCTGGAAACCTTGCGCTCAAAGGAAGCGGTGGAGTGGCTACTGTTGGGAGTGTTATCTTCTTCCACAACAACAATGTCGGTCCTTCTGGCCATGAGAGAAGAACCGGAGCAGCACTTGCTATTTTCCTTTGGCTTGGAAGTTTCTGAGATGGTGTCCCTGAAGCTCTTGGAGGACTTGGAAGAATGGTAGAGAAAGGACCAGAAGCCGTGATTCCTCTTCCTGGGAGTGAAATCGTGGATGAGTAAGTCGTCAGGGTCGAGGAGAGAGCGTGGTCTTCTCGGTGTGGCGGTGGACTTGCTGCGCTTGAGAATGGCGGCGTCAGAGGGTGCAGCGGAGGAGCTGGGAGAGGGCTTCTTCTTCTTCTTCTTGACCAAGAGAAAAGGAAGGCGTGGCCTTCTAGAATGAGTAGTGTTAGCGGAGGAAGTAGGATAGAGAGAGAGTGAGGGAGGAGGTACGGCGGAGGCAGAGGCGGAGGTAGAGGTGGAGGTGGAGGGAGGAATGTTGTCGGAAGGGGAGGAGGTAGAGGAAGAGGAAGAAGGGCGGATGGGGAGAGGGAAAGAAGAGGAGAGAAGCTTGCCGAGCTTGTCTTGGAGGCAGAAGGCACAGATTCCGCCGGGATTCGTTCTGTAAGGGTGGTCGGTGCATTGCATACCGTCAGCCATGTCGTCGTCGGCGCCTAATTTGATTTCAGCCATCTACACAACAAGCTAAGAAGGGTTGGACACTTCTCACAACCACGTGGATCACTCCCTCACTCTCTATTCTATTCTATTCTATTCAACTCAAACTCAAACACTCCTCCATACCCCCCTATTATGTCCCATCACTTATAACCCATTAATACTTTCTAAATTACCATTACTAAATAAATTTCCACAAAATAACAACTACTTTTAAAAAAAAAATTCAATCATCATATGTACATATGAAATTATTTTTTAACTTTTTTATAATTCAAAAATGTAATTTCATATCTATCTTTTGTATTTATTGAGTTTTTGTTTAACTAAAAATGGCTACTTTTGATTTCATTTAAAAAATAAAATTTTATCATATATATCATAATGGTACACGGCTCAAGGAAAAGGTTAACTGAATAATTATCGAGAAAAATGAGTTAAAAACAATATTAAGAAAAAAAATATAAATGGTGGTTGTTCAAATATAAAAGGAATTATAAATTATGCGTGTAATGTTGCACTAGCCAGTAGCCAATAGCCAGTAAATCCAAACAGAAGAATCTATGAAAGATAGAGTTTGTTGCTCCAAAATCTGTAGAGGTCATTTCCTTCGTTTTATTTTTTTAATTCTAGGAATAAAAATTTATATTTATTCAGATTCTCCTTGCAATCTTCATATATTTTCCTCTCTTCTATGAAATTTTTATTGAACTACGGCCACTCTTATTATTATATAACTCAAAAATTATGAAAAGTGCAGAAATGTTTGTCGCAATTTGTTTCTAAACTGATCTACGCTATAATATCTTTAGGGAGATGAGAAATGTTATGTGACCATGTTAAGATTTTCTAAAATTAGAATCATTTTAAATATTTGTTTTGCATTTGCATGTAGCTCCAATTTTGAGATGAATATCAAATGTCATCCATTACTAAGTGTGGAATAGTGACTATTTTCAATTTTGAGGTAGAGTGACATAGTGACTGTTTTCAATTTTAAAGTAGAGTGATATCTCAAAGCCTTTTGTATACAGTTCTTCTTATATTTCATATATGATTATCTAGTTTATATTTATAGCAACAAATAAAAATTTATCTCGTAATTTAAAACTCTTAAAACAAATTGTTAGATAAATGGTAATGAAATTTTTAAATTATATAGAACATATTATAAAATATCAGTAGTTCACCTTTAAATAAATTTTACAATATACTAACAAAAATAAATGTTATAGTTATCATACTTAAAATTAAATATAAAAACTTTTAATTAACCGTATATTATACAACTATATTAAGCAGAGTGCAACATGAGTTAACATAATTAACTTTATTAAATACAACTAGTCACTGATGAATGATTAGCATATAAGCTTTACAAAATATACAAATATTATCTAAAAATAAATGACCATTTGTATCTATAAAAAATGAAAATGTTGACATATGTATTTATGATAGATCGAAATTGATCTTGTATCCACAAAAGATACACTTTGTGTGACAAAAGTGTCCTGTCTTGAATCTGCACTTGCTTCGTGGTTATCCGACCCTACGTGGTACTCCAACCCTCTAAAGCTCTATCTATGTGGATGTGAACAATTTTTTTCACCAAGGGTTTGGGAAAAGAAGTACATTTTGCGGGAGAATCCATTGTGTCCTAGCAGAGCTTCATCGTCATCGTCGCTCCATTCCAATTTGGAAAAGATGACCAGAGCATGCACAATCGGTCATAATGAAGACGTAATAAAGAATCGTGCATAGATTAGCGAGTAGAGCCTCATACTAGGCATTTCGTCGTCGACAACGAAGACGCCACTCCCTTTGATCCGCGAAGAAGAGAGGTATGTCATTGCCATTAGTTAGACTGATTCTGTTCCTTTATCGAACCTTGTGATTAATTTTATATGTTTGAGAATTGTTAGAATAGTTGGTTGAGGGTTTGTGTTAGCTACAGTTATAGACAATATTTTTTAGATTGTATTGTTTAATTTTACTTCCAGAAATGGCCAAGATCCATATAACTATGCCTATTAATCATAGAGGACAGTTTGAGAGAGGGTCATATGGGAAGGTTAGTTACATTGGTGGAGAAGTAACAGAGATTGAGAAGGTTAACGTTGATACCATCAATGATTTTTTCATACCTGATTTGCTGAAGGACATTGAACATACGTCTTTGCTAAATTTTACTAGCTAGAACTTGGAAAGGAGCTTGATAATGGGTTGAGGTTACTAAGGGTTGATATGGACATAGTTAAAATGTATGAGGTAGTTGTGAAAAACGGTAACAAAATTAATGTCTATACAAAGCATCTAGTGGATCATCCTGTGCTAGTTGAGAAAAATATTACTCCATCAAAGATGAAAATGAGGAGTTGTACTAAAAGGGTTTCAACTCTAAAGAAGAGTCCAAGAAGAAGACTGATAGTAGTGGAAGATGATGACGATGCTGAAATAGTAGGTCATGTCTAAGTTGTGAAGGAGACCCAAACCATGGAAAAAGCCCATGAAAAAAATAACCAAGCTGAAGTTGAGGCCCAAAATGAGGACAGTGTCACTATGACCCAACAGATAGCAAGTCCAACACCTTTATCATCCTATGAAGTAAGACAGATTTCTCAGCTTCCTACAACACCTGTGCAACTGGAAGAGCCACCATCAACTCAATCCTAACCTTCCCAACCACCTATTGAGCATGACCAGCAACCAATACATACTGATGGTTTAGACCTAGTCCCACCCTTTGAAACCAATGTCTCTGACCATCCTACACCTGAAAAACTGACCTAATACATCCCAGAGCCATATAGAAAACCACTTTCATAATCAATCCCTGAGTTAGTCCAACCCTCTAACTCTAATAGGACTCCCCAAAATAATCAAACCATACCTTCAAATGAGGTTGAGGGACGGCCAAACGTGAACATGAGAAGATCAATAAAAAGGCCTCCCCCTACAGGACAATCCTTTATTCGGAACCCTGATCCAAACAAGCCTCTAACCTTCTATGTCTCCATTGATGAGGATGATTTTTCTGATGAAAATGCTGGATATCATTGCTATGAGTCAAAGGACTTGCAAAGCTTAGCAAGTGATGAAGATGTTGACTAGACTCCAGTTTTTTCTCAGAGCACAGGTGCGGTTGGTGTTGGGGATGGAGTTTGAAACCCTCAACCATTTTAGGAAGGTAGTCCAAAAGTTTAATATCAATATTGGAAGAAGCATATTCTTTGCTCATTGTGATTCACCATATCCAAGGCTATTGATAAATCCCATTTTTAGGGTTTATCTTATATTGAATTTAGAGTATTTTGATAACCTTTTGTCACATTTAGCCTATGAATTAGCATGGTTTTGTTATCTCTCCCATATTTATGCTTAAGTGTAAAAACATGCTTTTTAAGCCTTATTTTGATGAATTCTAATTTCTCCTTGATTCCATAAGATGCCTTGATGTGTTTGCTAGTAACTCCAGGATTGAAATAGGCTAGGCATGGATCAAAGGAGCAAGGAAGGAAGCATGCAAATGGAGAGAAGCACAAAAGACAAAAGAATTGATCTCGACCAAGCACGCGCACGCGCACATGGCGCTCGCGCACACATTGCAGAATCGACCAGGGACGCGCACGCGTCTATAACCGCACATGACTTCATTAAAGCAACACGTGCCTGGCGATTTGAGAGGGTTTCTGAACCCATTTTTGGCGCCAATTACTGATAGGAAAGAATAAAAGGATCAAGGATTGAGAGGAAGGCATCAGAATTGAATCTTGGAAGCACATAGCATAATTAGGATTAGTTTAGAGTTAGTTTTAGAGAGAGAAGCTCTCACTTCTCTCTAGAATTAGGATTAGGTTTAGGTTAATCTCTCTTCTTAGATCTAGGTTTAATTCATGCTTTGATTCACTTTTCCTTTATCAATTCTTAATCTTCTCCTCTTCCTCTCTCTAGTTATGTACTTTACTTCTTATGATTCTTCATCTTGTTATGGATAGATTGTTGTTCTTTTATTTCTTCTTTCAATAATGCAATTTGAGCTAATTCATGATAATTGTGATTTCCTTGATTGTTGTTGTTAATTCTTTGCAATAATTGTTGTTAGATTCTATTCTTGTTCTCAAATTACTATGCTTTTCTCTTATGCCTTCCAAGTGTTTGATGAAATGCTTGGTTGGACTTTAGTGTAGGTTTTGTTCCTCTTGGCCTAGGTAGAGTAATTAGTGACTCTTGAGTTATCTAATTCCTTTGTTGATCGGTAATTGGAGAGATTGCTAATTGGTTTGGAGTACACTAAAGCTAGTATTTCCTTGGGAGTTGGCTAGGACTTGTGACTCAAGTCAATTCATCCACTTAACTTTCCTTTATTTAGTAAGGGTTAACTAAGTGGTAGCAATAAACAATTCTCATCACAATTGAGGAGGATAACTAGGATAGGATTTCTAGTTCTCATATCTTGCCAAGAGCCTTTTATAGTTGTTAGTTTATTTTCATTGCCATTTACTTTTCATGCTTCTTATCCAAAACCCCAAAATAACTCAAAACCAATAATAAGACACTTTATTGTAATTCCTAGGGAGAACGACCAGAGGTTTGAATACTTCGGTTTATAAAATTAGGGGTTTGTTACTTGTGACAAACAATCTTTTGTATGAAAGGATTATTGTTGGTTTAGAGACTATACTTTGACGAGAATTCATTTGTGAAATTCTAAACTGTCAAAAATCCAATCATCAGCTATATGGTACGATGAGGACTGTCCTTGGCAAATATATTGTGCCAAGAGAATATTTCCAGCAAGTTATCAGGTCAAGACTTTTGTAAACGAACACACCTACGATAGAAAAAATCATTGTAAGTCAGCAGATAGAAAATGGGTTATAGATGAGCTAGAAGAGACGATAACGGTTCAACCAAACTTGACAATGAGAAAGGATGACGAATACTTCAGAGCTGAGTATGATGTGATGATCAACGAGAGAAAAATTTACAAATCTATGAAGAAGGCAAAGGAGAGGATTAAGGGTTCCGAAATTGCACAGTATGCAAGACTTTGTGATTATGCTAACGAGATACTGAAGGCTAACCCTGGCTCGACCGTAAGGATACACACGAATCCTATATCTGATTCAAATCCTCTTTTTCTTAGGATCTATGTATGTTTTGATGCATGGAAGAAGAGATTTGTGGGTGGTTATATACTATTGATAGAGTTAGATAGAATCTTTCTGAGAAGGTATTACAGGGGTCAGCTACTAACAGCAATAGGACATGATGCAAATAATCATATATACCCTATTGCCTATGCAACTATAGAATCAAAAAACAAAGAAAGTTGGAAGTGATTTTTAGAGATACTTGAGGAAGATGTTGGAGATTTTCAGGCAAACGGGTTTAACCTCATGTCAGATATGCAGAAGGTACTTCTTTTGATTAGTTGTTGATTTTGATTTAGTGATCTCATTGTATTTGATTCATGTACTTATTGAAATCTAATATAGGGTATTATTGAATGTCATATATTGAAATTTGGTTTAGCTAGGGAACTTATTGAATTTTGATTTAGATAATTATTGAAATATGTTTTTGGGACTTAATTTGGTTATGATTTAGGTTATCGTTGAGCCTTGTTTAGATAATTATTGAAGTATGATTTAGGTTTTTCTGAAAGTTTGGTTTATGGACTTGTTGAACTTTGATTTAGATACTCAATAAAATCTGATTATTAAAATTTGATTTTGGTCTTTATTGAAATCTGATTATTGAAATTTGATTATTGAACCCGAATAGATAATTATTGAAATCTGATTTAGGTCTTTCTTGAAATCTGGTTCATGAAATCTGATTATTGAACCCAATACAAATAGATAATTATTGAAATTTGAGTTTAGGTTATCGTTGAGCCTTATTTAGATAATTATTGAAATCTAAGTTAGTTCTTTCTTAAATCTTGGTTTATGGACTTATTGAACTCTGATTATTGAAATCTAATTTAGATACAAAATTGAAATATAGTTCATGAAATCTGATTATTGAACCCAAATAATTATTGAAATTTGATTTCGGTCTTTCTTGAAATTTGGTTAGGGACTTATTATGATTATGATTGAGGTACTTGTTGAATCTTGTTTAGATGCTTGTTGAAATCTGATATAGGTCCTTGTTGAATGTTGTGTGTATTAATATTAAAATCTTGGTATATTTTCTAATAAAGATGTCTCTCATGGTAATATGAGTCTTCCTAACACTTCAGAAGTTGTATAAAATAAACATCCATAGCAAAAGTTTCGGTTTTTATTACATTGTTCTCTAATGGCCGTGGAATTGTGGAACCTGGATGGAGTGGAGCTTATTAGATTGAGCTATTGATTTCTAGCATATATAGCATCTTTGGTGAATGGAAATTATGTCTTTATTAAGCCGAATTGATTTCCAGTTGAAGTTCAAACTATAGTGATGAATAATATTTTTGGTAATTTGTCCACCATTGATAAATATTTTAAACAAAAACAATTACATGAATACTTTTGACACCATTGATATTTTAAGCATGTATATATAGATTTATGTTTTGAATGATATGAAATCTCAGTAACATTACTGATCTTGTTATTTCCCTTTGTTGTTACCATATTGGAATATCGAAAATAAATGTTTTCCCTTTGAAGCGAAAATGGGGATTCTTAAGAAACACAAAGCTTTGAGATGATAAGTGTTGAAGCATGTTGAACATTATTTACATAATTATTGAAATGTGATTCAAGATATATGTATTTGTTGAATTTGATTCAGATCATTGTTATATATGCTTCTTGTTGAACTGCTTATTTTACTGTATACTGTTAGGGGTTAATATCTACTGTAGAAAAAATATACCCAAATGCCAACCATCTTCCAACCATCCATCTACACATGAAACAACAATTTAGATGGCAACAACAACTTGAAAGGAGAAATGTTAGGCGACCTCCTCCGATTGTACAAACATATGAAACACCTACACCATCTACCAACCATCCATCTATAACCCCTTCCACACACAACTCTCAAACTATACCTCATCCACTGCAAGGTGCTAGTGTAGGGACAACCACACGTTTCATGCAGTTTATGCCTACACCTGGTGTGACGACAAGTGCTAAAGGCCAAGGCACAACTGTTAGAGATAGAGGTCAAGGCAGAGGTCGAGGTAGGATAGGCGCATTAAGCGAAGCAAAAAATGGTGTCTCAAGCGGGAGCAATAACTCAACCCCAATTTCATAGACTACGTGTTCTGATGTGTTTGTGAACGTTCATATAAGAGAGGAATTCGATACTCTTAGACTCTTATGTTTTCGTATTTTCATGTACTTAAGATAGCTCGCAGACTATTTATGCTTGCCTTTTGTTGTTTTGGTATACTAAAGAGAGATACAAGACTCTTGTATTTTGTTATGCATTTTCATGATCTCTTTAAGGGTAGAGTTAGTTACGCTATTTTTGAGGGTGTGATGTGATTTTCTAATTTATAATGGTTGTGATAATAATGTTTTGTTTTGATTTCTTGTGATGGATTATGCACTTCCTCACTTGCCTTCTTTGGCTTATGTGATGACTATATTTTGAGAATTAGAATTAACTAACTCCAAATACAATGTTCAATTGAACTGTTCTTGTTCTTGCCATGCACATGTTCTTGACAATCAATGGAACTTGCAGCATCTATATACAAGTGTTCCCCAAGATATTGTTAATTTTATCACTCTTCTAACAACACTTTGATATGATTTTGGAAGACACTTGGGTTTGGAAACCAAAACCATCAGGTTTCTATGTTACATCTTCAGCTTATTATTGGCTCCTTAAGAAGAAAATAGAGATTGATGTGCATTTAGATTGGCATTGTTCAGAGATAAAGTTTGTTAAAATTAATTTAGATGGCAACAACAAATTGAAAGCATGGGTGTCTATGTCAATGTATCAGAAATTAAATGTCATCAAGTTACTCTATGTCAATGTATCAGAAATAAAAAAAACATTAGAATGACTTAGACATCATGTCATGCCAAGATCATAAAAAAATTCACATATCTCACGATTAACAAAAATCCCAAATTATACCAATCTTATATTTTCATCACCAAATACAACTCACAAAATAAACAAAATGCTAGCCCCAAAGCAATGGTTGAAAGCAACACTCTAATTTTCCTAATTTCGCCCCTAAATTTGTCTATCTTCCTAGCCATCATTGAGGATGCTTGAAGATTTTTTCCCAACTGCAGTGATAGTCAACTTATCTTCATGCCTTGCATAGGAATACTCCAAATTTCTTTTAGCTAAAGATCTTGCTAGGCCCTCCCATCCTTCTTCAATTTCATTCACCTACACAAAGTATTTGCAGTCTCTTCTCTAAAAAAATACAAAAGACGCACCCAAATGTCAACTAAAATTCGAAAATAAATTTCTAACCTCAACAATAATAGTGTTTGGCAATTACTGCCCATAGAGGACATCGGATGAACCATCTATTAAGGTTTGTCATTGTGCCAACCTCCCACAGAGGCATCTGTTGTCGAGCTTCTTCTCCTTCATCTTCTTCAAACCTAAAGCATTGTTGTGACTTCTATCATTACAGCAGAGTTAAATATACGCAAAGATATTTCAGGGGTTACGATGTTATTCTTTCTAACCGTGGGTGCACTTAACACTATATGAAATTCAACAAGTTTCAATTTTCGAGGTAGGGTTTGAATTGGGGAAGATAACTTTCTAGGATTTCAATTTGATGATTAGAATCTTATCAAACAATCATATACCACCGTAGCCTTCCATGTAGATAGAGCTTGGGGGGTTGGAGTGTCACGTAAGTTCGAATAACCACGAAGCAAATGCATATCCAAGACAGGGTACTTTTGTCACACGGAGTGTATCTTCCGTGGGTGCAAGATGAGTTTTGATCCATCATGGGTACATATGTTAGCGTTTTCATCTTTCATAAGTACAAACAATCATTTATTCTATCACCCAAAGATGACGGATAATAATAATTACACAACGATATTAAATTATACATGACTGAATTATAAAAAATAGATTATATTACATTATATGAAAAAATTTCCACCAACTTTAAAAGTTCACCAAAAAAATATATTCCCAACTCAAGTTAACATAACAAAACAACAATGTTATATGATTAATAAAATTTATTATTTTTAATTAATATTTGACTAATATTCTATATCTTAAATATACAATTTTAAATTTTAAACATTAAACTTAACTCCTAACAATATAAAAAAATATTGGCTAAAAATATTAATTAATATTGATAAAAAATATTGTTACTAACATTTCTCCAAAGAAACTATATGCAAATAATTTGTATGATTCAGATTTATTAATTATTTGGACTTAATTTATATAAATATCAGTGTAAAATTGATTTTTACAGACATCTAATTAACATATCAATACATGAACAAATAATTTTCACTTAATCACCCACATGAATATTATAAATATATGCGATTAGACAAAATAGAAAGTTATTTAATGATATTAACACATAATTAAAATAATCTAAATTAAAAAAATTAAGGACCTAAAATGACAATTCAACATATGTAGATATTTGAGTACATGTTTGTTTTGACAGAGTAATAACAGAAAGCTAGCAAAAGAAATAAAAAAGAGACAATAATCTAGTTGCATCTTAACATCAGCACAAAACTATTCCTTTACAAAAGAAACAAATATTGTTATCATATATATGCTCATCAACTACTTTTAAGAGAATAAGAAGTCCAACAAAATTTCTAAATTTAACAACTCTATTGTCTATAAAACGATATCCGATCTCATGGAATAACATGCAATTTACAACTAGTTAATCAAGCGCGCTAGTAATAATGGTGGTTGATATATCCGTGTCGATTAAAGCAGGAAGCTCTGATTATTTGGAGAAGCATCCAGAGCACAAAATATCCTTTTTCCGAAATTCTTACGTTGTTGGAGTTACTTTTGCGGCTGGTATTGGTGGCCTTCTATTCGGTTATGATACTGGTATAAACATATGCATACTTTGTACCCTTTCATTGGTTAAAAAGAAAAAAAGGAAACAAAATGATATAGCTCATAGTTTGTTTTCATTTGCAGGTGTGATATCTGGTGCTCTCTTGTACATAAAAGATGATTTTGAAGTTGTAAAGAATAGTAGTTTTCTTCAAGTAAGAGTGGGAGAAACTTGATTTTTTTTCTCATTTTCTTTAATTTTTTAGCTTGTAACTATGAACATAGTTACATGAAACGCATTTCATTTCGGTACAGAAATCAGTATGTGTTATACAGTACATCACATTAAAAATATTTGATGTGAAAAATGTACATATAGCGTTTTATTACACAAATAAATTGTGAATTGGTATGCCGTATTATCTAAATGGTGAATTCACGCAATTATAACTAAGATACAAAAATTTTATATGCACCAATAGGACTATATTAGAGTTCCCTTTTGCACCAATTATATGTTCTCTTTTTTGTATATTTGTAGGAACTAATTGTTGCCATGGCCTTAATTGGTGCAATTTTTGGCGCCGCCATTGGTGGTTACATTAATGATTTCTTAGGACGTAAGGTTGCCACTATTATCGCAGATATTTGTTTTGTATTAGGATCACTCCTTATCGCTGTCGCACCAAATCCAACTCTTATCATAGTGGGCCGATTTTTTGTTGGCCTAGGTGTAGGTTTCGCTTCTGTTACTGCTCCTATGTATATAGCAGAAGTATCGCCATCTGAAATAAGAGGTGGATTAGTTAGTATCAATTGTCTTATGATTACAACTGGGCAATTTCTTTCCTTTGTCATCAATTATGGTTTGACTAGAGTAAGTATACCCAACCTTTTAACCAACAATACCAATACTAATACTTTTTTCTTCATCTACATTCTTGATTTTCTAATGGCGAAATTATGTATGCAGGTTCCTGGGACATGGCGTTGGATGCTTGGAATTGCAGGTACACCAGCTGTCATTCAATTGGTTCTTATGGCCTTTCTCCCTGAATCCCCAAGATGGCTTTATTTGAAGGTAAACGATGATATGAGATTAGTGATCATTCACGTGAAATTGTCTCTGTGCCAAGATAATAAGTGGTAATTGTTAGATAATTTGACGTATTCAACTAAATAGTAATGCTAGGAAACTAATTTTTTCAGCCAACATCAACCAAATTTTTTTTAAATTATTTTGTATATCTTAAATTTTAAAACCTAAATCTTAAATTATAAACGTAAACTTTAAAGTTAACTAACTAAATTATCATTTAACAATTTTCAACTATCATTTTCACATGAAAACAACTTTATGTTAGTAGTCATATATAAAATCTAGGTAAAATAAATCCTTATGTTGATTTCCTTTTGGTACAATAACTAAAAGCTTAGTTCCTTTTAACTTGCAGAATAGGAAAGAGGAAGCCACCAATGTTCTTTCTAAGATCTATCCATCACCTCGGTTGGAGGACGAAATAGAAATTCTTGAAGCTCACATAAAGCAAGAACAAAGGGATAAGGTCAAAGTTAAATACAGTGATGTATTCAAGTTGAAAGAAATTAGATTTGCATTCATATGTGGGGCTGGACTTCAAGCATTCCAACAACTTACTGGAATTAGTGTTATAATGTACTATAGCCCAACAATCATCCAATTAGCTGGCTTCAAATCAAACGAATTGGCTTTGTTCTTATCCCTTATTGTTTCTGCAATTAATGCCGGTGGCACAATTCTTGGAATTTACCTTATTGACATTGTAGGTCGAAAGAAGCTAACTCTCGGTAGTTTAACAGGTGTAGTTGGAGCCTTGATCCTACTCTCTGCTTCATGTTATGTTAGAGGACATGGCAACCCGAGTTTAGTTTATGGGTGGCTTGCTGTTGTGGGTTTGGCTTTGTACATTATATTCTTTGCACCTGGAATGGGTCCTGTTCCTTGGGCTGTGAACACAGAGATATACCCTGAAGAATATAGAGGAATATGTGGTGGCATGTCTGCAACAATTAATTGGGTTGGTAGTGTCATTATGTCCATTAGCTTCCTTTCAATTGTAGATGTCATTGGGCTTGGTGAGAGCTTTATGATTCTTTTGGCAGTTGCTTGTGTTGCAATAGTTTTCGTGATTCTCTATATGCCGGAGACAAAAGGGTTGACTTTTGAAGAAGTTTCAAATATTTGGAAGGAGAAAGCCTATGAAAAAAATAAAAACACAGAAAGCATGGTTGAGCAAGCAAGTACATGATCAATAAATTTTATGATACGTCTAATACCTGTAAAAGCATGAAAGGACATAAAATTTTAGGGTTTGAACATGAAATGAAGAAGAACAAAAACTAAAAGGAAAAAAATGAAAGATGTAATATATGTGTGTGTACACACACGTATTTGCGTGCTTACCGGTAGCTTTGGCTAAAGAATTCCATGGTCCATGACCTTTCTCACTTTCGGATCTTGTGACATGTTGAGAGAGTGAGAGAGGGGGAGGGGGAAATGTTAAGGGAGAAGACTCTAGTGACATGTGTGACAAGCAATGCAAAATTAGGTAGATGAAGTAAGAACTTATTATAGGATCAAGTGTTAGTTATTGATGTGTTGTTATTCTTTGTTTTTATTGTGTATATAAGTGAGGTAACTTCCTATGTAAATTAATACATTCCAATATCAATTCAGTTTTATATTCTCAGCTCAGGGAGTAGATTCTCTCTAGTGAAAAAAAAAACTGAATAGTGTCCAATATTTGATCTCATCCTTTATTGCTTTCTCTTTTCTATTTAATTTTGATCCCACTTATAAAATTAAAGGTAAAAGATCATGCTTTATTTTTTCAAATGTTAAAAAAAATGGAAAGGGTCTATTTTCCTCAGCTCATTCTCGTAACTTTTTCTCTAGTTTTCATCTCTTTCAATAACTTTACATGGTATTAAAGCTGGTCATGATCAACGATGGCCTTAACTCTTGTATCATCATCATTAGAAGTGTCAATTTAGCCCAAACCTTAGGGCTAGCCCTCAACCCTCCAAAAAAATTCTAGCCCACAGCCCTAAAAATTACAAAATGATATTTTGTAAGCCCAACCCTAATTAAGCCCTCCCAACAAAAAAGCAAAACAGGGCTGGCCCTATAAGCCCTAAAAGCCCTAAATCTAATCTTCTCCTCCTTGAGACCCTGAGTCCCTGACCCGAGAAGGCGAGAACTACTTGCATTGAAACGGTAAAACTGTGAAAGGAATCAAAGGATCTGCGTTCTACTTCTGTGTTCTACCTGCGAAATCTTTGGCTGCTTCTCCTCCCTCACGCGAAATCAGAGGTAGGTTTCTTCATTTTCTATCCCTCTCTGAGTTTCTTCTTTGTTTGTTTGCAAATTGCATCACCCATTTTAATTCTCTTGTTAATAAACTGAGGTGGGTGATTTCAAAATGGTTGAACTATGAATTGTGGAATGTGAACTATGAACTTGTTTTCAATTTTTTCCCAAAAGGAGATTATGGAATTGAGAATCAAAGTTGAGTTTTAGTTACCATTTTTCAATAATCTGCTATTTGATTCCTACATAAGCAATTGTTCTGCTTTTAAACTTGTTTAATGTGATTTTGGCAAGAGTTCATAGTGAATTGGTTTTCTGTTACTTTATTACCTCTGGCACACTTAAAGAATTCCCGAATTAAGTGTCTACTGATGACTTTTGGGTTATCATAGTTTATTTATTGACCATCACCAATGTCTATTGTACCATAGTGATTATTGATTAAGTGTTTATTTGTAACTTGAGTATATTACATATTTAAGGTGTCAATCCTTGTTATTTTAGTCTTTTTCATTGATGTGTTTTTGAATGGCAGTGTGTTATGATTCATGATTCAAAAGTTAGACAAATGATTTTAGGATATGATTTATGATTTGACATCCTTGTTTAGTGGTTTGACAATGTCAACTTACGCCTTTTTATTCTCACTGCAGGAGTAAACAAGCTAAAGAACTCATTGAAAGCATTATATGTCTATTCCTAGATTGCCAGTTTCAAGGTTTATTAGTGCTTTTGAATGATTGCATGCAAGCCATTGTCAATTACTTCACAGACCAGGAATGGCATTCAAGTTGTGAGAACATAGCAAAATTCGTTGCTTCCAGGTTGTTATTACTTTTGGTGTCAATAATAGTAATTCAGTGATGCTATTGTTTGGCACAAATTTCTTTGGCACCACAAAACTTCCTTATATAGATAGATAACATCAACCTTGTGCTACTTCATGAATCAAAATACATAGTTATTCATCACTTGTTCAATTTTTGAGAGACGAATTAATACAAAGTAGCTCAGCTAGAAAGCCTTGGATTGTGGCTGCTAGTGTTGGAGTTGTGGAGGCTTTAAAGGACCAAAGAGTGTGCATGTGTATGATAAATAATGCCATTGGTGGATCTAGATTGCATTATTTGATTCTGAGGGAGAATTTTGTAGCTTAAGCCTAATCAATTAGTGAGTCATTTTTCTTGTTCTTCATTTGTATATATAGCTATATCAACAAGTGTGATAATGGTGGAGGATGCATGGTTCATATGAAATCCTGCTTGCAAAATAATGGGGTAAAGAAAATAATATCAAGAAATTTCTTGAGATAATTTTATGTTTGATGGGATTATATGGTATCTAACACTAACATGATTAGTGCTGTGAATTACGAATGATTAAGCACTCTTAATAACTTTTAGTTACGAATGATTCCTACACTTTATTATATGTACTTATTTCTAGAATCATTCAGAAGAGTCCCATCATTTTCACCTTTCTTTTTTCACCTTTTACCCTATTTTTGTTGTCTATGGCTGTGATATTTTGTGCTGGAGTGGATTAAACAAAATTATAAATGCAGTGGACCAATATAGTTGTCATAGAAGGTAGTTTTTTTAGTCATTTCTAATGTGTATATAGTTGTCATATTAGTTTAATTTGTTGAATTTTGCAGTTGCATATGCCTATTTAGATAAGATGAATAATTAATATGAATTAATGAATGTTGTTGTTGCTATAGAATTTTAATACACATTATTTGGATATGATTAGAAAATTTATAAACATGGATGATGAAGTTGTTTCTGAGACTCCTGTTCAAGCTTCTGGTAGTGTTGATTCTGGTAAAAGATCTAATGTTTGGAGATTTTTTAAGAAGATTGGAAAAGACAGAGATGGTATTGAAAAGGCTGAATGCAATTTTTGTCATCATGAATACAAAATTGGAAAAAATCCAAAAACTAAGAATGGTTACGGGACTTCTCATCTGAGTCGTCATATAGTTTCTTGTAAATCTATACCCCTCAATATTAGATTTGATGATGATATAGAGGGTTTGCCAACTAAAATTGATCAGAATGTTCATAGAAAAAAACTTGCTCAGGCTATAGCAAAACATGATCTTGCGTTTAGCTTTGTTGAGTATGAGGGTATTAGAGATTGGATTAATTACATTAGTCCAACAATTATAATGCCTTCTAGAAACACTTTAGTTTCAGATCTTCAAATGATTTATTCAATAGAAAAAGAGAAATTGAGGCAGAAGATGTCTAGGATACCTAATAGAATTTGTTTGACATCTGATGTGTGGACAGCATCTACCACTGAAGGATATATTTGTCTGACAGCTCATTTTGTTGATGAGAATTGGCGACTAGTGAGTAAGATTTTGAATTTTTGTCGAATGATTCCTCCCCATACTGGAACCGATATGGAAGCAGTCTTATTTAACTCTTTGAAGCAATGTGGTATTGATAAGAAAGTATTCTCTATTACTTTAGATAATGCTTCTGCAAATGACAACATGCAAAACATCTTAAAAACTCATCTACGTAAGCAGAATAGTTTGCTTTGCGATGGAGAATATTTTCATGTGCGTTGCTCCGCTCACATTTTAAATTTGATTGTGCAAGAAGGGTTAAAGGTGGCTGCTGGAGCTTTATTTAAAATAAGAGAGAGTGTGAAATATGTGAAAGCTTCTGATGGGAGAATGATGAAATTTAAAGATTGTGTGCAGCAAGCAGAAATTGAAGAAGGTGTTGGTCTAAAATCAGATGTTCCAACTCGATGAAATTCTACATATATGATGTTGGAAAGTGAAATTAAATTTGAAAAAGCGTTTGACATCCTTAGTGTTGTAGATGGAGCTTATAAAGATTGTCCGACAAATGAAGAATGGAGCTTAGCAAAAAAAATGTGTGAATTTTTAGAGCCATTTTATGAAACTACAAATCTCATTTCGGGTTCATCATATCCAACATCAAATTTGTATTTTATGCAAGTTTGGAAAATTGAATGTCTTTTGGAAGACAATCAAACTTGTGATGATGTTGTTATTATGAACATGGCTTTCAGAATGAAGATGAAGTTTGATAAATATTGGAAGGATTATAGCACTGTCTTGGCTTTTGGGGCAATTCTTGATCCTCGATTAAAGTTAAAGTTCTTGAGGTTTTGTTACAAAAAACTAGATCCTTCAACCTTTGAATTGAAGGCAAATGAAGTATTGGAGAAATTTAAAAGGTTGTATGGAGAGTACATAAATACTTTTGGTGGTTCAACAATTTCTCAAAGTAGTAATCAATCTCCTATGTCACCTGAAGAAGGAAGGCTTACAAAGAAGAGCAAAATGGTGATGAAGGTATTTAATTTTAATATAGTATTATTTTTCTCCTATTATGTTTATTCGTTACTTAAATAATCTTTATACTACATCTTTTAGGAGTTCAGAGAATTTGACTGTGAAACCCAAACTTCCAAGGATAAAGATGAATTAGAGATTTATCTAAAAGAAGGTTTGATTCACACCAATGAAGATGATTTGAAGTATGATGTGCTGAATTTTTGGAAGATTAATGAGGATAGGTTTCCCACTCTGTCAGTTATGGCCAGAGATGTTTTAAGTATTCCCATCACTACGGTAGCATCTGAGTCTGCATTCAGTATTGGTGGACGTGTTTTAACAAAATATAGAAGTTCCACTCTTCATGCGCATGTTCAAATGCTTATTTGCACAAGGAGTTGGTTACGTGGATTTGTTCCAAATCATGATGGTAAATATTTATGCTATTTTTTTAAATAATATTTTAAATTAAATTTCTAACTATTTTTTAATTGGTTGATTTTAGATGATGAAATTGGTGAAATTCATGAAGAAGAAGTGTCAACAGAAACGATGCATCCCCCTCAACATTCATAATTTTAGATGATGAATTTTTGTGTCAACTTTATTTTAATTTTCTAGAGACATTATTGATGGTAAATACTAGAGAGTAAGAAAAAGGGTGATGAGACAGTAAATGCTATGTTTGATTTCTTGCTATATATAGTTAAAAGTTGGATTTAATATGATCAATGTACATTATTAACATTTATTTTTCAATTTTTTTATTTTTACGCATAAAAATGATAAAGGGATAAAACAAATTAATGACTTTTAATAAGTTTTATGTGTTATTAAAATAGAGAATGTAAAAAAAAAAAGGTTTAAGTAACCCATGGGTTGGCCCTAGGGCTTTTGGTCCATGAGGGCTTTTGGCCCTGAGGACTTTTTAAAAATTTGACCCTATTAGTTAAATGGCTTTTTATTCTTCTGGCCCTATAAAGTAGGGCCAAAGCCTTATAGGGCCTAACATATTGACACCACGTCATCATCCTCTGCCAAAAACACTTTGGTTCCTCTCACTAATAAGCTTGAAAAAAATAAATTCTCAACTTAGCAACACATCGTTCTGCTTATAATCCAAACTCTTGAGCTTGATAATCACCTTGATCTAGCAAACGCACCATCACAATATGCATTTGTCACAGTTCTTGATAATAAAGAAGAGTTGGATTCATCATCAAAATCATCAACTTCAACCGAGTGGTTCATTGCTTATAAAAACAAAGTGGTTCATTGCTCAACTTTTGCAAAAATGTGAAAGAAGATTATTCATATCTTCACCACATCATCAAGAACTCGAATCCAAAGCTTGAAGTCTCAGCTTCGAGCTTGCAAGCAAACCTCATCAGCAATTGAGTATCTTTTTAGCATTCAAAAGCTTATGGATTTTCTCGTTGCTATTGGCTATTCAATGCAAGATGATTGCATCCAAGCAATCTTGTTGGATGGCTAAACTCTTATATTAAAAAAAATTGTTTTTGTTTAAAATATATATTATAAATTTATAATTCAAATATTTTGATAATTTTTTAAATAATCAACATAACACTTATAATATCTTTTTGTTGAACACTTCATGTTTGTTATTTATTAAATGAGAAAATAATGTTTGTACATTTTGTTTAAATTTTTCTGTATATTTTTTTATAATATAAAATATAAATGTTTTCATTGTTTATCAATTACTTTTAATGTATGTAAAAATAAAAGATGAAAAAAAATATACCAAAATGATACATATAAAGTTTTTTGTTAAATTATACTTTGATGAATTTAATTAAAGAAAAATGATATGCATAGAGGTTAATTTGTTATATACATATAATATTAATATTAATATTCCGTTCTGTGTGTGTAATTGTGATTGATTGGCTTGTAAAATTTTGAACTTAAATAAGTATGATGCATGTCAATACCAATGTGTTTCTAAAAGGGAGAGACAGCAGTGATATACTTGGTCTGGTGGCAACGTTCAAAAGGCCAAATCATAAAACAGAGAACTCAGATCTGAAGAAGTGAAAAGGGGGGACACCAAATTTTTGGGTAAAAGGAGTGGATTGACGATGTCGCAGTTCATCCACAATTTTTAGGTTGTGTTTGTTTTTGAAAACAGAAAATACCTAAACAGAAAATATAAGATATTGAGAAAAAGATATAAAAAATAGAAATGCAAAATTTTGTGTTTTTGTATTTTATTTGGTGATAAATTGAAACAAATTATAAAAAATTAATTTATTCTCTTTTTTTTCATTAAAAAAATTTGAGACGAAAAATATAATAATAAAAAATATAATTATAAAAAATTAATAAAAATAATAAAAAAATAAAAAATAAGTTGTGTCTCTTATTAGTGTCTTTGTATTTTTCCTATCAGGATAAACACAAAATACATTAGTTTAATATCTCTAAATACAATATTTCTATCTATATCTCCTCTATCAAATATAATTTTGTGTTTTTGTATCTTTGTCTGAGTGTCCTATTTTTATAAATAAATGCCGCCAAAAAAATTGATATTGCGGATTCAATTCCCAAAAAGTACTTGCTCTTACTCTCCTACATATTATTTATTTTTTCTTTTTTTAATAACAAATGTCCTTATATATGTATTTTATATACTGTTTTAATTTGTATATGTGTTTTCCTTTACAAAAACTAGCTCTTACTCTCTTACATATTATTAGTAGTGTTTTTTTTAATAATGAATGTCCTTTATAAAAATTCAAAATAATAAAAATTTATATACAGTTATTTTTATATAAAATTAATAATTAAAATTTATTAAACATATTAAATCATTTAATACTTCTTAATTAATAACTCCACATAACACAATAACATTTGAGTTTTCACTTTCCAAATACATTCCCTCCTACACATTGAAATCGATCAAACATTTGTTTGGCCTCTTGGAGATTGGACTCTTGTATTTGAATAAGAAAAAGTCTAGGGGGTCAGTAATTTTATTGTATTTTGGTCAGCATGTAACCAACAGAGAAAAGTGAGCCATTGGATGAAATCTCACACCAATTTCACACCATCAAATCATCATTGATGGCTAGTTGATGGCTACCAATCACAAATGTTGCTGGCTCCCTAGCATTGCTGTTTGAATAATTCGTGCATGGAATTTATTTTTGAATCAAAAGCACGTTTAAACAAGAGGTAAATATCAACTCAATATCTAAAAGATTTTGACGCTGATAAAATAGTATCTGACTTTTGTTATCAATAAAATAGTCCTTAAATAATTTTAAAAATTGACAAGCGTATCCCTAAATTCGCTAGAACACATTTCCGACGTGAAGGATGCTGAAGTGGCCACCAAATTTTGATAAAGACAACGGAAATATGCGATGTTAAATCCGACGATAACTCCGACAGTGATCAGCACATTTCTTGTAGTGTCACCAGAGTTAGAATCGTCTTCCTTGCAGTCCGGTCTTCGTCGTCACCTCCAACAAGATCGTTCTTTATCGCTGTCGTTACTATCTTCGCTGTTGGCCGTTCTTCTTTTTGGTATGTTAGCCTCTTCACATTTCATCTTTTATTAAATACTGATGAACAAAATTTGTATTCTTAGAATTACTGCTGCTGAACTAATTTTTTTTATTGTTCTTCAATTTTTGTTTTTTGGTTTTTCTTTCTGATTTTTTTGTTTTGTTGTTTAGTTGATCAGATTATATAATAGAAGTACAATCATCGGGAGGATTTGAAAAAGATATATATATATATATATATATATATATATATATATATATATATATATATATATATATATATATAGCTCTAGTTTTTAGATCGGTGGTGGTAGTGCCTGGAACAACAATAAAAAAGTAAGGAGAGACCGTGGAAGGCGCAAGGCAAACACTTTTGCAAAGGTTGACATGGAGGAGGTTAGCTTAGGATAAAAGACTTGAGAATTTTTTTCCAACTTGTAATTATTTAATTAATTATAAAAGATAATTCAATAATTAGTTAAAGAAACATACCATATCATTAAATTAAAATTTAGTGTCCACCTCAGCAGCTTTTTCGTCAAAAATGTGTTTTGACGAGTCTATGAACATGTTTGTCAAATTTTTAAAATTTTTTAAAGATTATTTATTTTATTAATAACAAAAATCAAATACTATTTGTCAATATTAAAATTTTTTAGGTACTAAATTGATATATACTTCTTTAAACAAAGTACCAATTTGTTTTCCCTTCTCCATTAGCATACTATCCGTTGAATTTTTAATTATTCATTTTAATTCCTAAAAAAATATTCTTGCTCACTTAAAAAAAATAATAAATATTTTTAAAAAGCATCATAGAATTATTATTATTTTATATATAAAAGATTAAGACTCATATCTATTATTTACGGTTAAAAAACTTATATATATTTCAAATTAATTAATCTCATATTTTTTATACTTAAACACATTGAATTAATAAATAATAATTTGGAAAATATGAAATTAATGTAAAAAATGAAATAAGTTATTTAATAATAAATAATAGTTATATAATTATTTCGATGTATTTTATTTAAATTTTAAAATATTAATTAAAATAATATCAAATAAATATAATATGTTCTGTTTAGTAGTTATTAATGTTGCAGATTAACTCCTAAATTGAGTATAAAGTTGTGGCAACATTCTTTTTGAATATATCAACTCATAAGACATAATTTAGAATATATATATCATGCATATATCAGGCATGAATTTATTCGCATTCTCTCCAAATTTACCTTTTAAATAATATAAATAGAGAATTTAACGCATATCCACGTGAATTTTTAAAGTCAACACAAGTTTAAGTCAATATAAAAATTTAGGTGCAGTCAATTACTTCACGTGAAGTTAATAGTTGAGATATATTAAATGATTTGACTAAATTTTTATCTAATAATTTTCAATTATCAACTTTACATAAAATTTATTGTATGTGAATTTTCATCTTAAACCAAATTACAAAAAATTAAATTGAAAAATTTGGAGTCTCTTCCATTCTCCTTTCTTTGATTCTAATGTTATGTTTCCCAAATCCTACTCTCATTCACATCTCATAGTGTCCCCATCTAAGTTCTATCTGAGTCAGTCCCCACCACCTTTCTGTTCTCATCCCACTTCCATATATATTTTCGTTTTGAAAGAAATAACATCATCATGCTACCTTATCCGATCCTACCATCTTAATATAAGTTCTTAACCCCCTATTACCCTTACTCCAAGATCCAATTAATAGTTTTATCATTGAAAACTTTGATCAATACACTTATTAAAACAGTAACTTGGAAAAGTAGTCTATACTAATAAATATATGGGTCAACATATATATTCTATGAAAAAATATTGGGAGAGAATAATTTTAGTGTACAATATGTATAATAAAATTAAAAAAAAAATAAAATTTAAATTAAAAATTAAATAATTAATTATTTAATTTTAAATTTTAAAATTTTAAAAATTAAGATTAGCATTTAAATTCCTTCGCACTATGCACGGTTATTCCTAATCTCACTCTAATCTCCAATACACGTCTAATTCTCGCCGTCATCGTTCTCTAGTTCTCATCTCGTCTCGCTGCATCGTCATCGGCCATACCAGCGCTGCCGCAGCCTCCTCCACAATCACATGCCGCTCCTTCGACACTGAGTCTGCCGGTGCCATCCAGTTACACCACTGGCTTCATTGTCGACAAACGTCGCTGCACATCATCCTCACCAATCTTTTTTCTTTATGTAATAGTTTATTTTTACTTCATAAAGGAACAAGAGAAACGGTGTCGCTTGGAGAGACAGGGATTGTGCAAATTCTTTCCAACCGTGGCTAAACAAAACGTCACCATGCTCATCCCTTGACCAATGAACTTCCAATTCAGCTCCGTTTGGAAGACTTGGAAAATAGAACGTGACATAATTCGTTTCCAGTATATATGCACAAAGTTATTTCAATGGCTAGTTTAGGATGATCATTTTAGTAGATATGCAGATGATTCTTTTAATTCTTATATGGATGATGATTTTGATTGAATTGAGTTTAGTTATATATAATTAAAATATGCTGAATGTTTAATTCATTAGGTATATGGATGATTATTTTTATCCTTAATTAGATGGTTATTTTTACTAGGAGTGGACAATGATAACTAATGAAAGAGCTTCTAATACCAGAGAGGTGGATGATTGATAAAAGTGGGAGTTACAGACAGTTGAAGGGAGGAGGAGAGTGTTTGGGCAAAATGCTTTAGTAAATTAAGGTTAGGATGATTAATTTTTTAAAATAACTGTTTGAATTTTTTAGTTTAGATAATTTGAAAAATTTTGATACTATTTTTTCTCTCATTCAAAATCTATTGTACACATTGTCAAGATTTCTTATCGTCTCCCTAGCAAAATTCATATTCCATTCATTGAATAAATAGGTCATACGAACTTATTGAAATAAAGGATGAAGGTTTTGGTTTCCTCTACAATGCAAACAATAATTAAGGTACTTTGAACGTTAATTACTAATATGTGATTTAACAAAGGGAGTTGTATAATGTATACTATTGTTCTATAGTGATTTTGATAATTGTTGCGGACAATAAACAGGTGCAAAAGAACGAACTACGGGAACATCATTGTGAATCAGATCACTTACTTTCAACCACAAAACGTTTCTGCGGCAATGCTTAGTACACGTCCAAAACACCAAAACCAATTATTGCTCCGTATTAATTACTTAAGAGTAAATAAAACATTAATTTTTAATTAATAATATTAATCAATTTTTTATTATAAAATTATTTTTTAACCCATACCTTTTGGATATTTCAAGATTTAGAATTTAAATTTTAAAATAAAAAATAATTTCAAAAATGTAAATGATATTAACGGAAAAAAAAGTTTTTTAGTTAATTAAACTCATTACTTAATTTCATAGTTTACACAATGGAATAAATACTAAAGAACTAATCTAATATTCTAGTAAAAAAATAAATAATTAGTTAATGTTAAGTTGTTAACTCATGTGCGAGATTAATAAAATAAAAAAAAATGTTGACTACGTAACTTTTCTCCCGGCAATACATACAAACAAAATAGGAACATGCATGCAGCGAGTACTTCACTCCCGTCTTTGGGTATTAAATTGATGAGACCCAAAGTCGGAAATATAATGAAGTGGAGTATAGGAGTGAATAGTGATGCCAAGAGCGTAAGTATCGGAAGCAGTTGTGGCTTTAGGGGGCAGAGGCATTATTGTATTAAAAGGTTCTACCTGTAAATGCATCAATTCAGCTAATAAGATGCATTTTATTTAGATATGTTTGTTGGCCTCGTCGAGTTTACATGCGCCACACCTAACACAACGTGAGCAATACCTTTACATACCCTTTTCTTCTTTTCATTTTCTCCTATATATCTAATCCCTTTTTTGGCAGTTAACTATGCTTGCACATGTTTAAATTACGAAATAACCAACCCTCTAGCTGGTGCCCTGGAGGCAATGCTGTTCATTTGATATGATGATCAAGTATACGAGATTTAGATCGGTCTTCATTTTATTTAGTTTTATTCTTCAACAATTTTGAATTGAATGGAATGGAATGTAATTGAATAAAGTAATAAAATTAGTGTTCAATTTTCAGTTCATTTGGTATTATACAATGATTTTGTTTTGATAATATTTTCGGTTTATTCTAGAATGCATGAGTTTCTGAATTTGAATTTATATGATGGACACTTTTTGGTTCATTTGGTATTACACAATGGTCTTGTTATGACATTATTTCGGTTTATTTTTAACAATTTCGAATTGAATGGAATAGAATGCAATTGAATAAGGTAATAATGAATAATTTCATCATTCTTTGCTAAAATTAGTGTTGTTTATGAATTTGAATTTGAATTTGAATTTGGATAGAATGCAGGAGTTTCTGAATTTATAAAATGCATATGTTTCGGTTCATTGGTTATTACACAATGGTCTTATTATGACAATATTTCAGTTCATTTTACGGTCCAAGTGTGTTGTCGATAAACAATTTGTCCTAAAGATTGAGATGACTTTCAAGACACTCGAAGAAGCTGAAAAATTCTACAAAGATTATTTCAAACTTGATGGTTTTTCTACAAAAATAAGGAACACTACTCGGAAGGAAGATGAAATTAAGAATCAACTAATTACATGTAATAGAGAGGGAAAATGAAAATCCAAGATATCTCCAACTCTGAAGACAAACCCCTCAGCTGGAATAAACTATCCATCCAAGATTTATGTACATATATTGAAGGACGTTGGTCTTTGGATCATTTCTAAAATTGTTTTGAATCATTCATATCATTGCTATCTAAATCGAGCAGAGATCCTTAAACAATATAGGGAGTTAAGCATGTTTGTGCGTCGTACCATTGAAAATAATGAGGAAGTCGGAATCAGACTGAGTAAAACATATCAATCATTTCTAACAGCAGTGGGTGGTCATCGTGAACTAAGTTTTATTGAAAAAAAATGTGAGGAATTAATTATAAGGAAAGTACGGAATATTTCCAAAGATGATACTAAAGAATTTGGAAATTACTTATTAAGAATGAAAGAGATAAAATCAAAATTTCTTTTTTGAGCTTAACTTTGAAGTTGATCACTCTATCAAAAATGCATTTTGGGCTGATGCAAGATGCAAAGCTGCATATGAGTATTTTGGAGATGTTGTTTCATTTGATACGACTTACAACACAAACAGCTATTTGATTCACTGTGAATAATATTCAATTCATATGCATAACCAGTTTCGGTTAATAACTATTGGTGTCCATTTGCATGTACAATCTGATTTTTGGTTCTTTTGTGGGTGTGAATCACCACGATCAGTCGACACTTCTCGGATGTACTTTGATGAAAAATGAGGATATTCAATCATTCAAATGGTTATTCGAATGTTGGTTTTGTTGCATGGAATGAAATACACCAAAAGGGATTTTTACCGATCAATGCACATCAATACAAAAGGCTATTCAGAGCTGTATGCCAACAACAATTCACTAGTAGTGCATTTGGCATATCATGAAGAAGATCTCAAGTAAATTAAATGACTACAAGTGACACAAAGAAATCAAACAAGAGATGAGTCATGTTGTTTGGAACTCATTTATAAAAGATACATTTGACATGAATCGGAATGATTTTCTCATGAGGTATGATGTTGGAGGCCATAAGTGGCTTTCAGGTAACTGAGGTTTCATTCGAATTAATTGATGTTTATTTTTTGGTGAAAGTGGGTATAAGTTTTGGTTCATTTTTGTGTCTGCTTTCGGTTCATTTGCAGAGCTATTTGAAGATCGTCATTTATGGATTCAGTTTATCTAGATCGCCACTTTTGGGCCCGGATGAGAAGCACATAAAGGAGCGAGAGCATGCATGTTTTTTTTTTTTTAACAATTTTATCACACGCAATAGCTCCTTGATTCAATTTGTAAAGCGATATGATAATTGCCTAGGAAGCAGAGAGCAAATAGAGAGAGAATTTAATGCTACCGATTTTCATATCGTGATACCGTGTGCAATAAAATCACCAATAGAGCCTCAATTTCAACACGTGTATACTCACGAGAAGTTCAGAAAAGTTCAAGCACAATTTAGAGGAAAGGTAAATTGCATCACAAGATTAATGCATTCCACTCTAGGTTTTAAGGCATATGAAATTGTAGAGCAGGTTTCTAACTTAACATTCAACAAGTTTGTTGTTACATACAATGTAATATCACGTGAAGCAAAGTGTCAATGCTTGTTGTTTGAGTCAAGGGGTATACTGTTCTGTCATTCTCTGAGTGTCTTGAGCTTTGAGCAAGTAGATAAAATGTTACCGAAATATATATTGAAACACTGGAGTAAGAACATAAAGAGGAGGCACACACATAGCAAAAGCAGCCAAGACGAGCCTCTATTGGAGCCAAGAAGCAAGAGATTCAATGATTTTGTGTTTTGCTTGCACAGTATTTATGAATTTGCATTAGAATCTTAGGAGTTGACTGGAATTTTGCATCGGACTTTTGATAATGTCATGGTTGAGATACAAGAATATCAAGCAAAAAGTAAAAGTAAATGTTCGTTATCTCACAAAGACGCTATGTTGAATGATGTTAACGACATTCAAGTCCTCCACATGTTAGAACAAGAGGACGTCCCAAGAATAGAATGGGATCAAATATGGAAAAAAAGATCGCAAATGCAACAATGAAAAAGCCAGTTTTAAGCGAGGTAACATTGATTTGCCTTTGATTAGAAAAAATGTGTTTTGCTAATATATGATTTATTTGTTTTTGCAGTTGAACCTTTTAGATAGTGAATCAATGATTCATTCAAGCTCCAGCCTTTATCGTGTAAAGGATATGAAGTATCCCAGGGATGATGATAGAAGTTTTGGTGTTTATTAAAATAAATTTTGCTAATATAATGTTTTCCCCCTTTGATAAAAATGAGGGTTTGATTTTTTAAACTAGTTGCTGTAATTGTATTGTGGCAAACAATTTTAGGTGTTTATTAGAATACATTTCGATTAATGTATAACTAATTTTCGGTTCATTTCTAGTCATATATGAGGGTTAATTTTTTTAATTTCAATTTGATGTTTTATTAAATAGTCACTTTTTAATTTTTCAAATTAGCTTCTGCAATTTTGTTGTGGCAAACAGTTTAGGTGTTTTTAGAATTGAATAGTCAGATAATGAGGGTCATTTTTCGGTTCATTTGGTGTATAAATTTCGGTTCATTTGTGTTTTTGCCGCTCTTCATATTTGATAAATACATTCAACCTATTTAGTGTGAACCTAGATTCATTCAAATTAATGTGATCTCAATATAGCCCAGACATTTTCAACAAATAAATAAAAAGAAATTTATAAAAAGACTTTCAAATATATACATGAACATTTATAACGAGTGAAAGAAGTGTTTGCCTCTTTATAATTTCTTACAAATTAGTGTTAATTACAGATTGAACCTATTTACTTTCTATATCCTCATATGAGAATTTACAAAAAGGATTTGAGAGGGCAGCGGATGGCATTGGGATTCTTATGGCATTAGATGCCTCAATGACTTTGTCTCTCAATTTATTTACCTTGTCCAAAAAAATAGTTGGACCATATTCCCGCCTAAAAGCATCTACTTCTTCCTACAATTTAATTAATAAAAATTACTTAATTTGAACCCAAATAAAATAAAAAATGAACCGAAATTTATTAATTTAGAAATTACTTACCTATTTTCAGTTTTTACATTTGTATTTTCCATTTTTTTATCTTTTTAGGATCAATTGTTTCCAGCCATTTCATGACATATATTTCACAATCATAACTAAAAAAAATAAGAAATTAAAATATGATTAATAGGAGAGACACAGAAAAGCACAGTAAAATATATTAATAATAGTGCTATAATAAAGAAAGATTTATACAATGTTCGTTGACTGCTGATCGAAATATGCGGTGCTTCAAGGCCTTCTTCATTGTCTACCAAAAGTTTTGCCCCAACATAGACCCTCATTTGGGATACTATAAACCCTGAAAAGGATATAAAAAGTGCATTTCAATTCAATAATAATTGAACGAAACCAAGCCCACAAACAATTCTTAATCGGGCAAAAGGAGTGATTGATAATGGCTAGAAATAAGAGATACCTTACAACAAAAATATGTATTATGTAAATAAATTACAAAAAATTTGTTCAAAGCTATTCTTTCCTCAGGTATATCTTTTTCTTGATGTGGTCAAGCACATGGAAGACCTTCTTCTTAACATCACCAATCCACAACTACCAATGGCCTCTATGGCAAACTGGTGCAAACAGCTGAAGTTTGGAAAAAGGATAGAATATTTTAATTTAAATGATAGCAAACGGCATAATTATTAAAGAAGTTTTAGAAATCATAACTTACAAATGGATGCGATGTTAGTTTTCTTTTGTCAAGAAAAGACAGGTACTCCTTAAATTCACTGATATGGTAGGATGCCTTAGTGTTTGGATCAATGTATTTATGGTTGTGCTTTCCCAACATTAAATTCTACAAAATAAACTGAAATAAACTAAAAATTAAACCAAATTACTTAAGGAATTATAAATTTGGTCAATGCTTATCAGCAGCATCAAGTGAACCTCAATTAAATCACAAATGAACCAAAATTAGTTTAAATTTGAACAAGCAGTCATAAAGACTCAATCATCAACAAAAACACATTAAATTCATTTCTGGATTCAAATAAATCTCAATTAAACTAAGAAATAAACTGAAATTAGTTCAGATTTGAACAAGCAGTCATAAAGACTCAATCATCAATAAAAACATATCGAATTCATTTCTAGATTCAAATGAACCTCAATTAAACTAAAAAATGAACAAAAATTACTTCAGATTTGAACAAGCAGTCATACAGACTCAATCATCAACAAAAATATATTGAGTTCATTTCTGGATTCAAATGAACTTCAATTAAACTACGAAATAAACCGAAATTACTTCAAATTTGAACAAGCAGTCATAAAGATTCAATCATCAACAAAAACACATCGAATTCATTTCTGGATTCAAATGAACCTTAATTAAACTAAGAAATGAACCGAAATTACTTAATGAATAAAAAATTTGGCTTACCACAATATTTGTCGGCAAGCAATATATTTCTTCATCAAGTCTACGACATTTTCTGTCGTTGAGAACCATACACATTGCGGAAACCACCTATAGGACGAAAATTTATTAGATATATGAGAATAAAATTTTTTAGAAAAATCATTAATGTTAATGTAATAGACAAAGATTTTACCGTATTTTCTACGTCTTGTTTGGGTTTTAAAGATAAAAAGTGGCATATATCCCCTCTAAATGAGTTTTGTGGTCCAACATGAATACGGTTTGAAACTTATCGGTTGCCCTTTCTTTGTTAACCTTTATTTACGTCATCCACTAATAACATTTCTCCCTCAACTCCTCTATTACTTCTTTTTCTTTCACCGGAGTCTTGTACCCTTCAGGGGTGCTCAAACTCGGCTCTACACTGGTTTGCTCAGCATATTGCAATGCTATGGTCAACCCAGCATCTATTACCGCCTCTACCAACTTTTCAAGGTCGGTGGACTTATGCCAAGGCTGAATGAAGGTACATCATCTTTCCAATGTCGAGGACAAGAAAAAAGCATTATGATATAGTATCAAAACTAATAAAAAGGATTTTAAGTAAAACTTACACATTAAGAGGAACTTCTTGCTCCGATTGCCTTGCCAAAAATTTTTCGAGGGCTTGCTATTGGGGTTCTGGAGGGCAGCTGGATTACACAGGAAAGTGTTTAATAATGAATCAAAATTATTATTATTATATAGTATCAAAACTAATAAAAAGAATTTTAAGTAAAACTTACACATTAAGAGGAGCTTCTTCTCTAATTACCTTGCCGAAGTTTCTTTGGGGGCTTGCTGTTGGGATTCCGAAGGACAGCTGGATTACACAGGAAAGTGTTTAATAATGAACCGAAATTATTATTATATAGCATCAAAACTAATAAAAAGGATTTTAAGTAAAACTTACACATTAAGAGAAACTTCTTGCTTTGATTCCTTTTTCAAAGTTTCTACCGGGGCTTGATGTTGAGTTTGGAACTGGTAACTGGAATACATAATAATGTGTTTAATAATAAACCAAAAATATTATTATATAGCATGAAAACTAATAGAAGTATTTTAATTAGGACTTATTCATTAACAGAAGCTTCTTCTATTTGAGTTTTTGAAGGGACAGAGGTAAAGATCTTTTGTTGTTTTAGCTCTTCCACAAGAGAACTTGGAAGAGCAATTGCAATAGGAACTCTAATGAAGGTAAACAAAAAAGGAGTTAATGTTGAATGATTAGAATTGGAAAATAAATTGAAAATTTTCACTAAGTAAATTTGCACATTGATTAGAATAGAAAAGTAAATTGCAAAAATCGCATATCCAGAGGTTGAGACTGACTTTCTTCTCAAAACACAAGGATTTGTTCTTGAGGATCAGGTGTTGGGCTACTGATAATTAAAAGAAAATTTCATGTCAATAATTAAACAAAAATTGTTACCTAAATTTAAAAGGCCAGCCTAAATATTTCAACTTACATAGTTGGAGGTTGTAGATTCTGTTTTTCTTTTTTTTTTCCATGCCATTTTTTCTTCTAAAAAATGTAACTCGGGATTCAGGGGTATTTTTTCTAATAAAGAAGTTACGAAATTAAATCATCAACCAAGATATTCTAATTAAAAGTAGAAGAACTTAATAAATATTAAGAGGAATTACTTGTTATTGCTTGGTGCGTTTACTGACCGTGCTAAACTCATCTGTATTTGTAACATAGGTTCACTTTCGCTGAACGAATTTACAATCGGCAATCTATGTAAAAAAATATATTATTTAGTAAAGCAAAGAAATTACATGAGGTTTTAGGAAAACTTAGCAGAGAATGAAAAAGAACTTTATATAAGAAACTTAATCTTACGCCTGCGATAAATCATATTGCGCGTCCATCGAGTCACGGTTATCTAGAGCAACATTTGTTTTTGCAGCACCGCCATTTTTTCTCTTCAGTCTTTTTTCTTTTTGTTTTCTTTTTTTACTCGTTTCTTCTACTTTTTCACTTCAGACAATTCATATAAAAGTTTTGATTTAAAATCAGGATGAACCTTAACTAAAAAATAAATAAATCAAAATTTTTAAATGATTTGAACATACAATCCATGTTCGAAAACAAGCAGAGAAACAAGAAGTCAAGTGAAGCTCAGTTAATTCACAAATGAATCGAAATTATTTCAGATTTGAACAAGCAGTCAAATAGACTCAATCATCAACAAAACACGACAAATGCATACAGCTGACAAATATCAGAACTATAACTAACTTAACAAACACACATAAACAAGTTTAGCAAATCCAAGTAAAACTAAACCAAATGAACCTCAAACAAACTTAGAAATGAACTAAAATTATCAATACTTATCAGCATCATCAAGTGAACTTCAATTAATTCACAAATAAATCAAAATTATTTCTGATTTGAATAAGCAGTCAAAAAGACTCAATTCTGCTCTTTTCACAATTTCCTAAAACAGAAACTTATTTACTTAGAATAATAATTCAAAAGCACCTGAACCGAAATTTCAAGGAAAATAATTTTTTTATTTACTGTTTCATTATTTGTCTCGAAGGCAATCCGGCCGACCAGACTCTTTCGTGTCCAGTACCCACCCATGGTGGCCTGGGAGCGTCATCTGCTTCTGGATCAGGGAACTTCGTTTCATGAAAATATATTAACATTAAGAGAGAGATGCAGCCATCAACTGAAAGTTTGTGTCATGTTCTCTGGGCTTTGATCCCCTTGATCAAGAAGCTCAACACATGAGATACCCAATTCCATTGTCAAACCGTCTCCACATGAAGGAGAGGTGGCTTTTGGACTAGGGAGACTGTGCTTGTTGTTGTCGACAATAAGAAGCATTTCTGGACAAAGAGGATGAAGGTCATCTTGAATTTCAACAAGTTCTCATCCCCTTCAACACTCATATCTGTCACAGATTTTGTCAAAAATGCCAAAGTAGCACCTTTGAAGCAGTCAGCAATCTCCTTCTGCTGCTCATTCAGTTTGTTGTACGCAACTTTTTCAGAAAAATTATCCCCTACAATATTTTAATATAAACAAATCAATTCAAATTTGAACAAACAGTAAAAAAATGCTCAATCATTAACAAGAATACATCGAATTCATTTTCTATATCCAAATGAACCTCAAATAAACTGAGGAATGAATCGAAATTATTTAAGGAATAAATTTTTTTGTCAATACTGAATGAATGAACAAAATATTTTAATATAAACAAATTAATATAAAAATAACAAAAAGATCAAAAAGGAAAAATACAATTGTAAAAGAGGGAAAGTATAATACTGCCTGAAATTAGGCCCAGTGCATCTCCTATCTTAGCAGGGGTTATGTAGATTTTGCCATAACGAGTGTCCAAGAATCCATGATAGAGATCAAAGCAAAGAATCAATTCCTTCAAGAGCTTGTGCAAGACCTTCAATTTTGGGATATGTCTCAGTGCACCGAATTCCATTTCTTCAATGGTAACTTTCTTTTGTTCACTTAATTCGGCGAACACCCTAGCTATCGATCTTGTTGAGCATATCAAATCGTGAGTTTTCTGCAAGGATTTGAAATATTATGTTATGATATATTTATAATACAAAACTAGAGTTGATTTAATGTGTACATGCTTACATTATAATGTGGCTTCTCTTTGTCAATACTTAACAGCAGCATCAAGTGAACCTCAGTTAATTCACAAATGAACTGAATTTAGTTTAGATTTGACCAAAAACTAACTAAACAACCCCACATGAACAAGTTCAGCAAATTCAAGTGAAATCAAATCAAATAAACGTAAATTAAACTAAGAAATGAACCTAAATTTCTTAAGGAATAGAAAATTTGGTCAATACTCAATAGTAGCATCAAGTGAACCTCACTCAATTTACAAATAAATCAAATTTGGTTCAGATTTGAACAAAAACTAACTAAACAACCCCACATAAACAAGTTTAGGAGATTCAAGTGAAATCAAACCAAATGAACATAAATTAAACTAAGAAACGAACCTGAATTTCTTAAGGTATAACAAATTTGGTTAATACTTAACAGTAGTATCAAGTGAACCTCAGTCAATTCACAAATGAACCGAATTTGGTTCAGATTTGAACAAAAAGTTGTAAACATTCAATCAGTAAGAAAAATCCATTCAATTCATTTTTGCATACAAATGAACTCGATTAAACTAATTAAGAAATGAACTAAATTATTTATAAGAACCAATAAACTAACAACATAGTTGCATTCGATGCCCTAGTTACGGAGAAAAAGAAGAAAAAATGGAATCAGAGAAACTCGATCTACTAAATGAATGAACTCGATCCACTAAACCTTAAATCGAACTAGTAGAAGTGCGAGATTTGTGAGAAATTAACTAAACATAATAACAATAGTTTTCTCAGTATCTTGCGGAATCTTTGTTCTTGTTTTTGTGTGTGTTTTTGTTGATGAATTCAAATGCACCATCAGATTCTGCAGTAGTTTCCGCAGGAATTTAAAAGATTTTTGAGAGAAATTTAAAATTTTTTTGTTGCAGTTTTGAATTTGAGGAACGAAAAAATTTTCATATTAGCGCACGATGAGAAATGGTAACGTTTGGGGTTTCCGTGTAACCACTCTCTTTAATAAGAGTGAGTTTTTTTAGTATTGAGCCTGCTTGGTTGGACTTAAATACAAAAGGTTTGGATGTGTAGCCCAACTGATTTTTTAATGTGAGATGAGTTGAAGAGCTCTCAATCTTAGGTAATCTGTACCTCTATAGGTCGGCGACTGCTTATTTTGTCTCAGCAAAATAGTTATGTACTAAGCTAACAAACTCTACTCTAAAAAACTAATACCCTTTCCATACCCACTAATAATTCAATAAGCATATATAATAGAATGGTCATTAACTCAAAAATTGAGTATTATACATTAGACGAAAAATGATGAAAAAAATTAGCTACACATAAATGTCATTCTTTACTTGTTTAGTGTATTTGACAGGTAATTATTTAAAATAAATGTGAAAGTATTTTTTGTAGATACCATACTTGGTCCGAGTTTTTGAAAGACCAAAGCATAACTCTCTAGAAAAGAAAGGACACAACAACTATTCTTTCTAAAAAGACGAATTATATCGCAGACGTTGTTCCACACAAAAATATTAAGCATTGCATCACAAGCTCACCTACCCACCCACAAATATGGATTCTTATATTTTTACTATAAGAGTTAAACCTATATTTTGAGTTCTGATGCAGTTTCAAAGAGGCTAACAAATCTATTATTTGTGCCTATTAACATATATAAAGAATATAAAGAATTTGTTATAAAAAGAAGAAGAAAAAAAAAAACAGATTCTATCTAATAAGATTAGTTGAGCAATTCTCAAATTAATTCAAATAATGTTTTCAAATAATTCTGTTATGAGGAGTAGGGTTAGTTACGTTAGTAGTGGAAGCTTCAGTGTGTGTGTATATATATATATACTCCTACTCTAGTGTACAAACAATGAAAATGAAAAATAACACTTTTAATTCCTTCTGCATAAGTTTCATTCTTCCGCTTAGAAATTATTTTTCTTTCTTATTCTTACATGGTATCATAGAGCGACAAAGATCCATGGATCCATAAATCATCAACAACCCACTACCTTCCAGTTCCATTCCTCAAGCATCTTCTACACCTACGACAACAATTGCAAAACCACTATCCATTCCTTTACCCGAGAAATTGAACAATGACAATTTTCTCACCTGGCGTCATTCTGCAATTCTTACAATTTCAGGTCAAGAACTTGAAGATCACTTAAACAAAGCAAAGATTCCAGTTCGCTATGCCTCACCAGCAGATGCACAAGCTCAAAAAGAATCAAAGGCATATAGAGAATGGAGACTTGATGACTACAATGTTGCTTCATGGTTATTTTCATCCATGGACCCCTCCTTTAAGCGTCGAGTTCTTGGCTGTCACTTTGCTCATGAATTTTGGAGCCGCCTTCATACACATTTTGCATCCCAAACCAAGGCTCGCATCAGACAACTCCAATTGCAATTGAAATCAATAAAAAAGGTGGGATCAACATCAGATTACCTTCTTGAAATCAAGAAAGTGGTTGATTCCCTTGCCACTGTTGGAGCTCCTTTAACTGATACAGAATACACCAATGTCATTCTAGATGGCTTAAATGAAGATTATCAATCTTTTCTCACATATGTTACAGCAAAAGATCCACCCTACTCCATTCCTGATCTTGAAGCTCTCTTGATGGCTCAAGAAGACATTGTTGAGAGATTCAAGAAATTGGATTCCTCTATGGCGCAGGTAAATTTTACTCAGTCACAACCTGTTAATCAAAACAATTCTGATCCTAGCTTTGGAAGACACACAACAAACATGCCTAGTAGAGGAACTTATGGTAGAAGAGGTCGTGGAGGAAGATCATAGTGTGGAGGCAGGGGTGCATGGAACAATCCTAATCGTCCACAATGCCAAATTTGTGGCAAGTTGGGACATGTTTCCAGTTACTGTTATTTTCGATTTGATCAACAATTCCAGCATGCCCAACAAAATTCAGGTTCATCCTCCATGCACAATGCCCTACTTCCACCTCCCTCCTTTCATAACCCCAGAGCATTGCTAGCTACACCCACTACTATGGCTGACCCTTCATGGTAAACTGATTCTGGAGCTTCTCATCGCTGTACTCCAGATCAGTCCAACTTACAGCAATCACAAGAATACCATGGTCAAGATTAGGTGTATATAGATAATGGTTCAGGTATGAAGATTCAGCGTGTTGGAAAATCCTTTTTACATCATAAACCAACTGAAAAGAGATACGATCTTTATGATTTATTACATGTCCCTTCAATTGCTCATAATCTTGTTAGCGTATCAAAATTTGCAAGAGATAATCAAGTTTATTTCTCTTTTTGGCCTGATGTGTGTTTTGTGAAATCTTAGGCTACCAAGGAGGTGCTTCTCCAAGGAACAGCAACTAATGGCATGTATATATTTCAAAAAGTTTATATTCCAAAATAAAAACATACTGTAGTCAGTTTAATTCTCATGTTCTTATAGCTAAGACTTTATCTTTAGATATGTATCACAAGAGATTTGGTCACCCAACAATGCAAATTGTAAAATCTATTGTAGCAAGTTGTTCACTACCTATTAATAATAATGAATCTGATACTGTTATGTGTGATTCATGTTGTTTGGCTAAATCTCACAGACTTTCTTACTCTCCATCTACTATTATATATGATTCTCCCTTATCTTTAGTTGTGTCTGATATTTGGGGACCAGCCCCAATTACTGCTCATACAGGTGTTAGATATTATGCATCTTTCATTGATACTTACTCAAGGCACACAACTATATATTTCTTAACCAATAAATCACAAGTTTTCAGTGTGTTTAAACTATATAAATCTCAAATGGAAAAGCAACTTGGACATTCTAGAAAAGCTCTATAAACTGATAATGCTAGAGAGTATTTGTCTAAGACTTTTACAGATTTTTTAGCCCAAGAAAGTATTATACATAGGCTTACTTGCCCTCATACTCCACAACGAAATGGGATAGCCGAAAGGAAGAATAGGCATATTGTTGAAACTGCTCTAGCTCTTTTAGCCACTGCCTCCCTTCCTTTAACTCTGTGGAATGAGGCTTTTGCAACTTCAGTTTATTTAATTAATCGTATGTCTTCATATGTAACAGGGAATAAGTCGCCTTTTGAATTTTTATTTAATAACAAACCTGATTATGCTTCTTTAAGAGTGTTTGGTTGCTTATGTTTTCCACATACTAGACCATATAATGTGCATAAGCTAGAATATAGATCTGAACCTTGTTTGTTTCTTGGTTATTCTTTAAATCAGAAAGGATATAGATGCTTAACAAAGTATGGAAAAATAAGTACCTCTAGGGATGTTAATTTTCATGAAACTATCTTTTCTTCTCTCTCCTTTTTCTTCATAATAATAATGATCAAAATTCAGGTGTTAGTAGTACTACAGTTACAGATTTTTTGCCTCAGATTGCAACTATTCCACCTTCATCCATTGATCTTGCCATCTCTCTACCTCGTTCAATTCCTATGTATTCCACTCATTCTTTGGACAAGCATGCTGACATTACTAATAGAGAAGGAAATCAACTCTCACACACAACAAATCCAAGCTCACAATCAACTATTACTATTTCAGCTACACAAAATTCTATACCACTCTCCTCTGTAGAAGCTGTACTACCCTCGCCTCAGAATCTTCCACCCATCCTTCCTTCAGACAATATTCACCCTATGCAGACAAGGTCTAAAACAGGTAACAAACCTTCAAAGACCTTTCAGGTAAGTACTTCTCTAGTAAGCTCTATACATGGTTCTGAATTACTTCCAAAAAGTGTTCGAAGTGCTCTTCAGAATCCTTTATGGAGAGAAGCAATGCTTACTGAATATAAGACTTTATTACATCATAATACTTGGACCTTAGTTGAGTTCCCTAAATATGAAAAAGTTATCATCTGCAAGTGGATTTTTGCTGTCAAGAGAAATGTCAAAAGGGAAATTATAAGACATAAAGCACGATTAGTTGCTAGGGGTTTTATCCAAACTGTAGGAATAGATTTTGATCAAGTATTATCTCCTGTGATAAAATATGTTACAATTCGTATCATTCTGACTCTTGCCTTATCTAAAGGATGGAGAATACAACAATATGATTTTCACAATGCCTTTTTGAATGGAACTTTACATGAAACTGTTTTTATGACTCAACCTCCAGGATTCATTAACTCCAATCCTAAATTAGTTTGTAAACTCAACAAGGCGGTTTTAAACAAGCCCCAAGGGCTTGGTATTTAACAATTACTACTACTCTTCAGTCTTTTGGTTTTACAGTTACAAAATCTAATCCCTCCCTGTTCACAAGATTTACTACTAATTCTGTTATTTACATTCTCATCTATGTTGATGATATGCTTGTTACTAGTGATAATGAAATTGATATTAAAATTGTGCTTACTAAATTGCATTCCACTTTCTTATTAAAAGATCTATGAGATCTGAATTTTTTTTGGGAATAGAAGCTGTCAAGCATTCCAATTCGTTGCTTTCTTTATGTCAATCAAAGTATATTCACAATTTACTTTTGAGGGCTGGAATGCAAGATTCAAAACCAATCTGTACACCTATGATAAGCTCTCTGAGATTAACAGCCAATGGTGGAACTCTCTTTGAAAATCCAACCTTGTATCGTTCCATAGTAGGAGGATTACAGTATGCAACTATTACACGACCTGACATTAGTTTCTCTATTAATAAACTAAGTCAGTTCATGTCCAACCCATGTCAAGAACACTGGATTACAGCAAAAAGGGTGCTGCGTTATTTAGCAGGTACCGTTGATCTTACACTTCAATTTCACAGATTAGACGAGGATCTTGATGATAGAAAGTCTACTACAGGATTTTGTGTGTATCTTGGATCAGGGGAGGAGCTACATTGTAGCAAAGGGGGGCAATGGCCCCCTAATTTTAATTTTTTACATGTAAATTATCTGTAAATTTCAGTTTAGCCCCCCTAAAATTTTATTTTAGTCTTTTTTTATTATATAAATATTTTTAGTCCCCCTCTAATCTCTAATCTAGCTTCGCCCCTGTCTTAGATCAAATTTGGTGTCCTAGAAATGTAGCAAACAAGCCACGGTTAGCTCTACCGAGGCAGAGTATAGAGCCCTTGCAGCAGTATTCACGGAGCTGCTATGGATTCAAAACCTTCTTGCTAAGCTATACCAGCCCTACTCTGCTCCTCCCACTGTGTTTTATGATAACATTTCAGCTGTGTTGCTTGTCTATAATCCAATTTTACACAATCGAACCAAGCACTTTGAGTTAGATCTCTACTTTGTGAGAGACAAAGTGATAAAAGTAGTGGATGTGTTAACTAAACCCTTCTCCTTAGCTAATTTTGATAAGTTCAAGAGCAAATTCAGATTGGCAATCAAACCATCATGAGTTTGTGTGGACGGAGAATATTAACATATATAAAGAATCTGTTATAAAAAAAAAGAAAAAAAGATTCTATTTAATAAGATTAATTGAGCAATTCTCAAATTAATTCAAATAATATTTTCAAATAATTCTATTATGAAGAATAGAGTTAATTACATTAGTAGTGGAAGCTTCCGTGTGTGTATATATATATATATATATATATATATATATATATATATATATATATATATATATATATATATATATATATATATATATATATATATATATATAAACAATGAAAATAAAAAATAACACTTTTAATTCCTTCCGCATAAGTTTTATTATTCCGCTTAGAAATTCTTTTTTTTTTCTTATTCTTGCAGTGCAAGTCTTATCTGCGTGTATTAGTGCTTTAACTTGGTCTTTGATTGGTTCCTTGGAGAGATTATCCTGTGATAATTTTTAGTCGTGTAAGGTTTTAAGGGCCGATCCAGATGGACGTAAAATTTTAAATGGGTGGCTCACATTGTGTTGGGCGGGGCCTTGGCCTTTCAATCTATTTTCAACATACTAGTTTTGTAAATTTTAAGATAGAACAGAAATTTCAGTCCAGAAAAAGGAAGAAAAAATAAAAAGAATATATAACGTTGTTTATTTTCTCCTGGTTGAAGAAAAGGTTGTAGTTAACTAGTTATATTATATCACTAGATATTGAAAAATATTAGGTGATTTTCTATTTTTATTTTATATTTAAATTAATATTAGTCAATTTTTTACCCTTTTTTTCTGCTTAAAATATTGATTCCTTAATATTTTCCATGAATATTAGGTCTTATAGTGAAAGTATGTTAAATAGTATATTTCTTTCTTTATAATACTAGTTAACTTCAAATATATTAGTTATACTAGTAATAATGTTGAAATTAAATTTGAATAACATATTAGTTATCTTATATTTAACCTTTTTATTTAAGTGTTGTAGCTGGTAAACCTGACACACAGAATTACAGCAATTACTTACACTCAAGTAGTGAAGGAGTTGGCATAAGAATAATGGAGAATGTTAAATATATACTAATTCAAATAAAGGATTTTGATCATCATCATACAGATATATATTATCCCTAATGGGAAATAAAAATAAAAAATAAATAAATCAACCATAATACGCATAGACTAAAATTCAACATAAAATAATCATTTATATAAAATATATATTAAAAATATGTAAAATAACACAAAAATTTGTCGATAAGATGTTAATTGAGTATAGCTATACATATTTGTCTTGTCTGAAATGAAGTCAAAGCTAGGTTATAGGATGAAGGTGCGTGTATGTGGGAGGGGGACAGAGACAGGAGTTGCACCATGCATGAATTATTAAATGCGGATCTTGAAATCTATTATTGTTGGCTACCATGAATGATATCGGATTAGTGAGCCCACTATGATCAGCTCTGTCTATATAGATTTGGTGACAACCTGTTTGCCTTATCACGTGATCGATGAGGTGATGAAAGGCTCTAATATGATAGTGTAAGTGATCATTAGCACTTGCAATTTAAAATCTGTGAGAACACCATCATGATATTCTTTGTTTGTTGAATTATCTATATTATTCTATAAACATTTATTCTAACATTAAGCATCAAGGGGTATAGTTGACCCAAAAAAAAAAATGAATTGAAGTAGCATATATATGAGGAATAATAGAACACCAGTAAATTAAAATTTATTTTTTTTCTCAGTAATTATTAGTTATTAATATTTAAAAGTACAAACTAAAAATATATTATTGGATTATTAGATTACTAAAAAACTTGAATTGATAGTTAAAAATTATTGCCAAAAATAATAAATTCTGACCGTCCTTGAGTATTTTTTTTAAAAACTCTTGAGTGCCAGTAAATTTTAGTATTTTTTGTTATTATTTGACTAATACAAATATTAAATTATTTTTAATAAATAAATTTTACTAATTTATATGTGTAAATTCTGAAAAATATAGGTACAAATAGTAATTTTTTTATAGATTATTTAAGATTTTTAAGTGATTTTATTTGGATAATTTTATTGTACGAAACTTATACTTTATAGATACAAATGACAATTTTCTTTTTCTATAAATGGATGTGTCATTCTTTTCGATTTTTGTAGATAGAAATAGTTATTTATTCAAAATATTATGTAATAACAAAAATACTATATACATATAAAAAATTTAATTATTAATTTAATCATGATATATTTATGTATAAATTTATATAGTTTAATTTAATTATATGAGTATCAGGTAAGCTTTTAATTATATATATATATATATATGGTGAAAATTCAGGTAAAGTCGACTTTACGTGAAGTTGATATTTAATAGCCGTTAGATGAAAATTTATTCAAATTAGTCAAATCATCTGATGGCTCTCATATATCAACTTCACGTGAAGTCGACTTCACTTAAATTTTCACCTCTATATATAGAGAGAGAAATATTATTAGTTTATTACCATGGCAGCCAGAGGTGATCCATACAGAAGAATGTTGAAGGCTGCACCCTTCCCACGGCATTAATACGAGTGACACCTTCCAATGCTAACGGAGTTACAGCTACAACTGCACCCAACATTACCACATACCAGAATCGCAGTCTTCACCTGATGTATGCATGTCACCATTTAAATATCTCAGCTTCAAATTAGAATCAATCAGATAAATATACAGTTAGCTAGTATATTAATTAGTACGTGTACCCTTCTGCGTTTGGGAGCATATATGAGAGGAACATGAGAACTGAGATCATGTTACCTACACACGCCCACACAAATGACTAGTTATTATGTATATATACCACCAATTTGTTGGTAAAACAACAGATTATTATATGTTTAGAACAGTGCGTGGTTTAATTACCTATGATCCCAACAAAGGAACTCAGTTCTGCCATCTTACTTTGCGGCCCAAGAAACCACAGATCTTATATATATGTCGCTGGTTCTTTTATATTGCGATGAAAGAGGGCGGATTCTTTAATTTGACACAAATTGAAACTCCAAATCTAATTTATATGTAGGGATGCCAAAAGCCTGCCCCGCTTTGTCCTTTCTCACCAAAAGTCCATCTTTTGGCAGGCTAGCTCGTCTCGTCCCGCTTAGTGAGGTGGTTTTAAAATCTTATCCCATTTCATTTAACTGTGGGTTGGCAAGCTAAACTCGCCAAATCTCTTTTTTTATTATTATTATTAACTATTAAATAATATATATAATTTCACAATCATTTTAATAAATTTATAATTTCTAAATGTATAAAAAAATTATAATTTTTATGTTTACAAACATTAAAGTTTTTGTAATTATAAATATCTAATAAACATAATTATAAACCAAATTTTCATCCAAAATATAATTGAGATAAGCCTCAATGTAGTCCCTGAAGTTGCACTCGAGCCCCATAGTAGTCCCTGAACTTAAAAGTTACCAATATTCATCCCTGAAGTTGCACTCCGGGACTCAAACTTGTCCTTCCGGCAATTTCTGCCCACCTGGCGCTACCGGAAAACTGAGTTGGCAGGCTTCATGACACGTGGGCATTACAACGGCTAGCTGATGTGGCAGAGTAAACTGTTCGGAATCAATTTGGTCCCTCAAATCAAGTTAAAACCCTAATCCCCAATTTTGAAGCCCACAGCGCTCTGTCTTCTATTCTCTTTGGTTCTCTGTTTTTGTCTTCCCCATCTTTGAAGCCCGATTGTTATGGCAAGCGCGAGCAATACAGCTGGGAGCTCGAACAACCCACGATCATTTGAAAGCATCATGAGGAGAATGAATAGAAACAGAGAATCGCGTTTGCCAGAATGGTGTGGCTGCGGGTCGAGACCAGTGCTGCGGTGGTCTGGGACGGATTCTAATCCAGGAAGACCATTCTTGGGTTGCCCAAACTACAATGTAAGTATTATTGTTGTTGATTGCTGTATTTATGGATATAAAATTTGCTGACTGAATTTTCTTGGCTGTGCAGACTGTGGGTAAGAAATGGTGTGGATTGTTTTTGTGGGTTGATAAAGTTTTGGAAGATGTCATAACATGTGATGATAGAACAAGGCATTCAGTTGACAATGAAGAATGGAAGATGAAGATTGCTTGAAAATTTGGTAGATTAGAGTCTGAAATTAGGGTTCTAAAAATGGGAGAATTTTGATGTTTGTGTTCATGCTGCTGATTGTAGTTGGTGTTCTTGTATTAAAGTTGGATAGACAACAGGGTCAACTGTATCTAGCCAAAAACAAATGACATGCATGTTATATGCATATGTTGTTCATGTACTTGTTCCTGTCTTTTTGTTTAAAAGAAATGCAAATTAAAGTGTTTGATTATATGCATACTTCTGTTCCTGCACTTCTATTCAATGAAATGAAAATGGACAAGGTTTGAATTACTCTTTATTCTATAACACAGGACAAAATATAACCAAAAAGCTGACAAAACTCAATTCAAAAAAGTCATAATTCATATTGGTAATGTTTCATCCAAAAAAGGTATTATAGAGCCAAAACACTAAGTATATCAAAGTTGTTAACATTTTGACCTCATAAGTTTCAGATACTAAAATCCCCAACACTAAGACAACGTTTAAGAAAGCATACATGATAAAAGACTTCAGCAAAATAGATATACAAAGACACCATGTGTTCCCTGTCCCTAAACATAATCATCCTAATCTTCATTTTTTGTGCCTGGGTGCCTTGAATCCATGGGTGGACACAAACTTCATGAAGTTTGCAAGCCTTGTAGCATTCTCCTATGTTGCACCTTGCATAGGGTTAGGTGGAGAATTTCTTGTTGGTTGACTGCTTCCTGGTGGATTGCTACTCCCTGAAGTTTTTTCATCATGCTTGGAGAACTTTCTTTTTAGAGGGACCACATCATGAACTTCGACAAGCATGTTGGTTGGCCAGCCATGAACTTTGAACTTCTCATAGTATGGGTCATCAAACCACATGGAACCCAACTTTTTGATTCCTTCACTTTTATAAAAAACTGTCAGACACTTGTTTTTTAGCACCAAAATAGTCCTTACACTTTTATGAGTGACATCAAACTAGTCCCTAAACAGCACTGTTACATGCAAAATTACAAACAGGACATTATGCAGCATGTATAACCACCATCAGCCCAGGAATAATTCAGCATATATAAACAGCAGCCTATTGAAGGTATTGAAAACAGTGTATCTGTGAAACAATGACTCCATTAGTCATTTTAAGAAAGCAGGTATTAAAGGCGATTGATGTGAGTTCGAAGTGCCCCCATTGTAAGGGGCATTTGACCTATACTGAACATTGGTACCACTGGCAAAAAATCCATCGGTACAAACTACCAGCAGTGGGCGGCTATTTGCAAACTTGTCTTCTGATCTCTTTGATGCAATTGGATTCGGAACCATTTGCATAAAAGAAACAGGACCATCATGTCTGGAAACCACGTCACGTACATTGTTTGTCATCAACGTGCCAAACCTAGAAGCCAGAACGATAGCCTAGAAGAAGTACCTGCTGCAAGATTCCACCCTTGCTCTCCAACTTGTCAAATCTCGCCAAGATTACCTATGTGAATTTAGAATTGAAATCAGACATCACTGCTAGTAATAGATTGAAAATGTGAAAGGATAGAATAATCAAGTATTGTCCACTAATAAGAAAGGAATAAACATTATTGATGTCACATCAAGAAATCAAATCCAGCTGTGTTGAGAAAGTGTTACATCAAGAATATTATTTTGATGTAATTAAGGATAGCAGTTCTCTAGACACTCACTTGAATCTTGATAGATCAAACCATTAAAATTTACATTCCCTTTCCAACAACCAATCGACTAGTCCAAACGAAATTCATTAAACAGCTTGACTATTCCAATAGCTAAGTTAACTTGATTGACAATTGCAAAACTTACTTTATAATTAAAATTAACACAAAAATATCTGAATGTAATTTTATTGTACCATATGTATGCAAGACATCAACGACATATTATATTCAGTTTAACTAAACCAACACAATATAAAGAAAAAGAGTTAGGTAAATCAGTCAAATTCAGAATTCATTATCATGACACATTAAGTTCGTTTAAGAAGATTAATATGGATATCACGAATGAGGTACAAAAAATTGGTGAGTTACAAGAAATTTCAAATCTCAAAAGATCTTTAGTTCTAGTGTGATCGTGCAAGGTCAAAGTTCAACAAAAACAGGCAAGCTGTACAGCCACAAAAGATCCTTAAAATTAAGATAACTGTGTCCTTAAACTCTCTTAAATAGTCCTGCATTAACATGTTCAAAATTCTATCCTACAAAGTATCATTGTAGAATAAACACAACGAATAAACAAGGCACATGCTCACCCACAACTTCATAAAATAGCAATAGCAAAACTTCATCAGCAAGTGCATAGTGAGCCTAATTTCCACAGAATAAAATCTTCACCCTGGACAGGCCCAAAATGAAGAGTTGCAGTTGCACACAACATACTACAAACTCTCTTTAAAAATATGCACCATAACTCCTTATTCAAGCACAAAATAGTACTAAAAAGCCAAAATTACTAATTAAAAGGAACCGAAATGCCAATAGAGTAAAGCAACTACATTCAAATATGCAATTAGGTTTCTAAGTTCTAACCAAATATCCATCCTTTTATATCCATAAATACAGCAATCAACAACAATAATACTTACATTGTAGTTTGGGCAACCTAAGAACAGTCTCCCTGGATTAGAATCCGTCCCTGACCACCGCAGCACTAGTTTTGACCCGCAGCCACACCATTCTGGCAAACGCGATTCTCTGTTTTTATTCATTCTCCTCATGATGCTTCCAAACGATCGTGAGTTGTTCGAGCTCCCAACTGCATTGCTCGCGCTTGCCATAACAGTCGGGTTTCAAAAATTGAGAAGACAAGAACAGAGAACCAAAGAGAAGAGAAGACAGAGCGCTGTGGGATTCAAAATTGGGGATTAGGGTTTTAACTTGATTTGAGGGACCAAATTGATTCCGAACAGTTTACTCTACCACATCAGCTAGCCGTTGTAATGCCCACGTGTCACGAAGTCTGCCAACTCAGCTTTTCGGTAGCACCAGGTGGGCAGAAATTGTTGGAAAAACAAGTTTGAGTCCCGGAGTGCAACTTCAAGGATGAATATGGGTAACTTTTAAGTTCAGGGACTACTATGGGGCTCGAGTGCAACTTCAGGGACTACATTGAGACTTATCTCAAACATAATTATAAATTTGTCTCTAAAACAAAATAAATATAATCCAAAACATAATTATAAATATTGTCTTCAAAACAAAATAAACATAATTTAAAACACTCAATTTTTATCTTCATTCTCTTGTAAATTGGGTCGAAAAAAATTGGATTTTGACAAAAAATTACAAAAAATACCCCTTGCCAAAAAAACACTAAGCTCGACGGAAAAGTCCGCCCCACCCGCCAAAATTCACGGTTTAAGCAGTTTTAGGCGAACTTTTGCTATTTAGTGGTCCCAATTTTTCAATTCAACCCGTATTTTTTGGCGGATTACGCGTACCGACCCAACGAATTTAGGCTCGTTTACCACCCCTACTTCCATGAACGGATATATGACTCATAGTTTCATACATACAATTTATTAAACTGCATGGAAATATTTGTTGTAATAGAATTGTTTAGGAAACAATAAAAACCAACTTAAATCGGTCTAAATTTGTTTTATTTTATATTTATTAATTATTTTTAAAATAAATCATAATATTGGACATCATAAATATATAATTTTAAATATTATATAAAATTATTTACTATGCTATATATGTATATACTAAAATTAACCACTAATATAAAATATATATTAAAAATAAATTAAACTACACATATATTTATACACAAATATATTAATAACTAATTTTAATAATTAATTTAATGTATAAATAATATTTTTAATTTATAAATATTAAATTAAATTAAAATAATTTTAAATTATTATCTCCCTAACTTACAACATGCAGCTATATTATATATGTATTTTATCAATATGATAATGATCAAATATATATATATATATATATATATATATATATATATATAAAATAAAGGGAGATTAAATTTTAGTATCTGTAAAAATGGAAGTGCAAATCTCCCTAAGCACGTAACAATAAAGTGGTGAACATCAAAACTTGTGGAGGCTGGAGGGTATTTATAAGAGACAGACATCATCATCATCATATTATTATTATTATTATTATTATTATTATTATTATTATTATTATTATTATTATTATTATTTAACATATTACACTTTGTGTGAATATTTATCTGTCTAATCTGCAACCATATTTTTTAGGATAAAGCATCTTTTTTGTCCCTAAAATTTAATAAAAATTTTAAAAATATTCGTAAGTTTTATTTTGTTTCAATTTTATTTTAAAAGTTTTTTATTTGTATTAAATATACTTTTGACGACTAATTTTTCAAAAAATTTAAGACCGATTCAACAACAATTTCATAAGAACAACCCTTAATACAAATAAATCAAGTATAATTTTCATGCATTATTATTAGATTGGTCTTAAATTTTTTGAAAATTTAGCCGTCGAGAGTATATTATTTAATGCAAATAAAAAAAATTTGAGACAAAATTAAAACAAAATAAAACTTAAGGATATTTTTAAAACTTTTACCAAATTTCAAAAATAAAAAATATACTTTATCTTATCTTAAATCAAATCCAATGAACTCCGTAAATCTATTTTTCCAACAAAAAAAAAGGCAACAGTTTTTAATTTTCAAAAAAGAATAATTTTGATTGAGTTAGTAACAAATAAGCTTCTTTTAATGAACCCCAAAAGATTATTAAAATCCTTTAATACTATAGTTAACTTAATAACCGATTAAAAAATAACACATCACACAAAATAAATTACATATTATTTTACAAATAATACAGTAGAATTGACCAAAACATTAAAATAATAAGATGCGTTTAACCAGACCATTTTTTTATCTGATATTCTTAAATATTAATAAAGGGAGGGAAAACAATTTTAATTAATTATATTTTATTATTCTAATTGCAATAATGATAAATGAGTACTTAGCAATAAATAAATCTACTGAATTTTGCACCGATTCAAATATGGTAAAGATGCAAATTAAAAATCGATTGGGTAACTTTTTTATATTTAAAAATAAATTTGTATATTTATATTAATAATATTTTAAAATATAAATTTTTTTCAACTATAGTTATAAATTTTGACATTTTGACTGTTTAAAAAAAATTTAAATCAAAATAAGTTTTTAGAATTTTGGAATCATTAAAATAATTAGTAAAAAAATATTAACATTTATTTATATGATTAATTGAACTTAATTATATAACCCAATCATATATATGCTCCTTTGTACATTGATTAAGAAAATGAAAAATAATATAAATTTGTGAACAAGTGCGAAAGGTGGAAAATACTACAAGAAAAAGGTTGAGTATCGTCGAATTTATCAGCGGTAACTACGTCAAATTCGTAAAATTTTTTAATTATTGGCGAATTCTGTTTTCCGATGTAAATCTGCCAATAATTTTTGAAAAAAAATTAATTAAATTGGCGCATTCTTTATCAGCGGGTTTACCGTCGGATTAATCCGACGGTAACTCAATTTAGGGAAACGATACGCTTTGGTAACCCGCAATAGATTACCGTCGGAATTTTCCGATGATAAAAGTGATATAAATTCAAATCACGAACCCCTTCCCCCTCGTTCGAACCCTCACAATTATCACCATCATCACCACCATCCCTTTCTATCTCTTAGGTTCCAGCCGCCGCCGCCGAGACCACTGCCGTCGCCGTCAACCCCCACCGACGTCGCCTCTTTCTTCTTCTCCTCCCTCTCAGCGCCACCGCGGTCCTTTCCTCCTTCTCCTTTCACCCTTCTTAGCCCATAGTCTCCAGCTCCCTGCTTTGGCGGCTCACGACCACCACTTCTAGCGCCGGCAACAACCCGGTGTCGTCGCTTTCCTCCCTCCTTCTTCGTTGTTTTCTACACCCTGTATTCAAGGTTTTTTGTTTGAATTCTGTTTTTTTTTTCAAATTCTATTAGTTAGTTTTAGATCATTAGATTGGTTTAATTAGTTTAGTTAGTTTAATTTTTTGTTTTAGTGGATTTAGGTAGTTAGGATAGTTTAGTTTAGATTTATAGGTTCTGAATTGTTGCTAAAAGTATCTGGAACTATTCTGAATTTGCTGATTGAATTAATGGAGAAATTGCTGCTGAGTTTATTTGGTTAATTGTTTGATTGTGCTCATTCACTATGTTAATTACTATTTTGTTGTTTTGCTATTTTGAATTAATTAGATTGCTGTCTAATAAATTTATGATCAACGCTGCTAACTTTTTTGTGGTGTCATTGATGTTGAATTTTGTCAATTTGTGTTGCACATATTACTTTTCTTTCAAATCCCTTGAAATCATTGCTTGTTCTCTTCTTGTTTTGACTATTTGTATTGATCGAATTTGATTTATTTTTTCATTTTGACTGACGTTTTTAATTTTGAATGTTTTGAGGTTTCTTACCTAATATTTGCAAGTTTGATACACTTTATCCTATGAAATTTGATTTGTTTAATTATAGCTTAATTTAGTTTAGGTTTGATTAAAATTTCAATTTTAATTTTCAATCAGTTTCAAAGTCAGTTTAGTTTAGTTTTCTAATCTTTGTGAATTTAGGTTGATTAAATTAGGTTAGATTCAATATACATTAGGTTTTAAATTGTTAAAGTGTTTGAAATTGTCTAATTGTTGCGTTGATGACTGTGTTGCTGAGATTGTTTGATAATTTGATATTTGCAAATATGTTGACATGTAGAGGTGCTGCGGATCAAGCTGTTGGTCGTGGTTATAGCCGTGGTCGGGGTAGAGGGAGGGTTTCTTCCTGTACCCCCGGGACTTCTGGTTCCTCTCCCTCTACTCCGACCAACCCGGTGACGCCACAGATTGCGGGTTTAGCAGACCATCCATTCATCATGGTTCCTAACCCTAACTACGTGCCTCCGTCTACGACGATGACGACGCCTCCTACCGCTCAGCATTCCGCATCCAAGTCGACACCGCCTCTAGCGTCGGATGTTTTGGCCTGATAGCAGCACGGGGTAAGTATCAAGTTTAGTCTCATGTATTTTTTGTTTATGGTTATCGCTGAAAGTGCTTGAAATTGATTCTAGTTTAGCAGATTTAATATTGAATGCTGGTTAGTGTTTAAAAGTTTCAATGATTATGGTTAACTTCGTTGTTGAAAGTTCCTGATAATTGATTCATGTCCAGTGAATTTAGGTTGATTTAGTTGCTTGTTTAGTGTTTCCTGTTTCAATGATTATGGTTCTTGCTGAAAATTGATTCCTGTTTAGTGGATTTAGGTTGATTTGGTTGGCTGACTTGTGTTTTTAAGTTTCAATGATTATGATTAATTTTATTGATGAAAGTTCCTACTAATTGATTCTTGTCTAGTGGATTTATATTGATTCTTCATTGTGGGTTGTTAGGTTTGCGCCAAACAACGTGTGTACTCAGGAGATGATCAATGTCATCAAGCTGGTATACGACCATCCCTAGCCCAGCTACACAAAGATCCCCGATGAGACTAGGGAGCAATGGTTTCAGAAATGGGCGGTAATTAATATTTTTATCTTGCTTAACTAATTTTAAAGTTTTTTTGTTGCAGCTGTACCTTAGGTGGGACACTGAGCACAACCTTATTGTCAGGAAGATATTCGACCAAAGATGGGTCGGCGGCTCTAACAAATGCTGGATGATGTTCGTTAGGGGCGGGACCACTGGATGCAGTGGCTTCATCCGAACATAAAGAAGGCTTTGTTTGTTCATTGGGAGACCGATGACAGATTACGGCATTAGCGTCTCACCAACAGAGCTAACAGGGTCTCAACCAGGTCGTCCAAGTATACTGGTGGCTCAGCGACCTTCATGAAGACGAAAGCCAGGCTGGTATGTAAAGTGACTTAAATTTTGTTAATAACTTAGTTATATTTTTCTGCATACCATTACTAGGCATCCTAATCATATTATTTCAATGCAACATGTGTAATTGAAATCGTTGGATCGCGAGGCGACGTTGGTGGAGATGTTCAAGTACACCCACACACTGAAAGAGAACAAAGAGACATTTGCTTATCAACAGTCTCAAGACCATTATGTGAGTAAACATACATCTGATTATCTTTTGCTATAAAATTATTAGAGATTAACTGTATATCTGTCGTACTAATCACAATAACTTGTGTTAATTACACAGGAGTCCAGCACACAGAGATTAGAAGCCGCGACTCATCAATCTCAGCAAGGTGGGGAGGACACCGCCGATGGCTCTGCAGTTTTAATCGTTGATCTTGATGTGGTTTGGTGCGAGACCGCCTCAGCGACGTACAAGAACTGCGTATATAGGATGGGATCATTCATCACTAGCAGCCTCCGTACCTCCACACTGAGGCCGTCGTCAAGCTCCACCACCAGTCGAGCCGTTGAGTTCGAGGAAGGCATAGATTTGAGGCTGCAGGTGTAGGAGCTCCAACGCAGCCTTCACCAACAGGCTCAAAAGCTTAACAATTATCAGGAGAGGTATCAGGAGATCCTCACCCGCATGACGTCCATGGATGAGCTCAGGCTAGAGTGGAGGGAGTCACTAGAGCGAATGGAGCGTATGGAGGTGTACCAGGTCTAGATGCGTGCCGCTGGCATTGACCTTGGTGGTGGCATACGGACATCACTACCTTCTGCGCTGCCGACTCAGGGCCATGGGACCAATGACGACGACTACCTAGATCTGTAGTTATTAGTTTTTCATTTTATTTTTTCATTGCATTTATTTGATGTAATTGACTTTTAATTTATTTGAACATCATTTTATTTATTTTAAATAAAAGTTTTTTTTGTTATTTATGAATGAACCACTAATTGTGTGAAAAAAATTTAAAATTAAAATTGACAATTTATTTCAAATTTAAAAATAAAAGATTGACATTACCATTGAAATTTTCGTAGGAATAATCCGACGGTAATAGTATGCGAACCAACATTTTTTGGCGCCAACAATACCGTCGAAGAAATCCGCCAGTAACCAATTGATTTTCCAAGCCGATAATCTGTCGGACGAAAAAATTCCGACGATAAATATTTACCGGCAAAGTTTATATTGTCTGATTGTTTTAGACGGTAATTAAATTACCGTTGAATTTTATTCAGTTTTTCGACGGTAAATCCGACAGTACTTAGTATTTTTTGTTGTGAAACATACTGAAAAAATATTTTGAATAGTTAATTTTATTTTTACATAATAGTTAAATTATCTATTTTATTAAAAGAATTAGTTAAAATGTGTTTTAGAGGTTACCATTTGAAAAAAAAATTACTAACCAAATTAAACATAAATATAACAAAAAAAATTAATCACTTATTCTTAATGTGTACTAAGTAAATTAATTCTTTCAATAAACTCTAAATCCTAAACTCCAAACCTTAAATCCTAAACTCCAAACCCTAATCACTTAATCTTTTTGTATACTAAGTAAATTAATTCTTTCAGTAAATATATATTAATTTTTTCATAAACATATTATATATAAATATAATAAAATAAACTAAGTACATGACCTATGCATAGTGCGAACTATATATATATGACAAATGAATTTTTGTCGGTATAGAATTTATCAAGTGATCAATCGTAGTATAGTCTAAACCGACGCAAAATCCATCATCAAACAAATCTACAATCTATAATCGAGAGTATTAGTCCCGAGTCGTTCTTCCCTAGGAATGCTACAAGGATGCATGTTATTGGTTAAGTGGTCTTTTTGTGGCTTGAAGAGTGTGGCATAAAAGTGTGAATAAAAGAAAACAACAATCAATCAATATCAAAAGCCTTGGCCAAGGTTGAACATTGGAAGTTCTATCACTATAGCTTCATTCAATTGTGATAACAAAGGAGTGTTGCTTTACTTAGTTAACCCCTAATTATAGAGGAAAGTCAAGTAAAAGTAATTAACTCAAGTCACAAGTCCTAGTCTTACCCTAGGGAAGTCTAGCTTTAGTGCACTCTAAGTCAATTAGCAATCCTTAATTCTTAATCAACAATTGACATCCATTATTCAAGTGTCTCCAATGACTCAACCACTAGGCCAAGTGAGAGAATACTACTCCATATCTAAAGTTGGCATTTTCTCAAACACTTGGAGAGCAAGAATGAAAGACATAGTAAAATGGAGAGAACAGAATTAGAATCAAAGCAATTCAACACAAGAGATTAACAACAATCAACAATGAACAACAATAAAAATGAAATCTTCAATGAATCAATAGAATCCAAAACAACAAAGTTAAACCTAAGATCTACAAGAATTGAACAATTACAAAACACTAATGAGATTAGAGAAGAGGATCTACAACATGAGCAAAGTAAATTGAGTGTTGTAGTAGATCTCACCAAGGAATGGTTGAGAATTGAGAAAATGAAGATGAATCCTAGAGAGAAGTTGGAGTTTCTCTCTCAACAAATGTAACTAACTAAAAATATCTATCTCATGATCTAAAATTAGTCTATGGATGTGAATGTGTGTCAATCCCCTTCAATCCTTGGCTCTTATATGCATTTTGGCGCCAAAGTTGGTTGCTAAAACCTTCCAAAATTGCCAGACACGTGCTGTAATAAAAGAATCACGTGCGGGCTACGACGCGTGCGCGCACGGTGCGCGTGCGCGTCCCTGGCCAATTCTGCGATGTGCGCGCGAGCGCCTTGTACGCGTACGCGTGCTTGGCCGAGATCAACTCTTTGGCCTTTTGTGCTTCTCTCCACTTGCATGCTTCCTTCCTTGCTTCCTTTGATCCATGCCTAGCCTATTTCAATCCTGGAATTACTAACAAACACATCAAGGCATCTTATAGAATCAAAGAGAAATTAGAATTCATCAAGATAAGGCTTAAAAAGCATGTTTTTACACTTAAGCACAATTATGGGAGAGATAACAAAACTATGCTAATTTATAGGCTAAATGTGACAAAAGGTTATCAAAATACTCTAAATTCAATACAAGATAAACCCTCAAATTGGGGTTTGTCAACCTCCCCACACTTAAACCTTAGCATGTCCTCATGCTAAAATAAGAAAGAACTAAGGGTTATGACATTTATTTAAATGCAACTAAACTATGTGAGTCCTATCTAAATGCAATTATCTAAGCAAATGGAAATGCTTAGTTCAAACAAGTCAATTCCCAAGAGAACATGTGTAAGCACAATAGTTAGGGCAATAGGAGTTAAGTCCAAACCACAATTGTATTGAATTATCAAAAAGAATTTAAACTTGCAAGAATATAGATAATATGGGTGAACACATGTAGTTGAACTTTTGAACCCTCACCGGATGTGTATCCGCTCTATTCACTCAAGTGTTTAAGGGTCAATTCACTCAATTCTCTTCTAATCAAGCTTTCCAAGATTTGATTTTCTTCTAACAATCAACATTTATTCAATGCATGCATACATTCATCATGAGGTCTTTCATTTAGGTTGTAATGGGGTTAGGGTCAAGGTAGGATCATTTATGGTTAAGTGGACTAGGATTTGAATCTTTGATTAGCATAGACTTTCCCACCTAACTATATAATGACCTATACAAGTTCAAACTATTCTAACTACCCATTCTTCACTTTTTCTTACATATTCATGCATCCTTATTTGATTCATAACACCTATGCATTGATTCCTTTTTATTGACTTCACTTTGGGGCAATTTGTCCCCTTTTTATTATTTTCTTTCTTTTTCTTCTTTTTTTCTTTTGTTTTTCTCATTTTCACTTTTATTTCTCTTTTTTTTTCTTTTCATTTCTTCTTTTTTTTTCTTTTGTCAAACTATATACAAGAGCATCAATGCATAAGGTCTATTCATTTGATCAATACATGAGTATGTACCCAATTCCTAAACATAAAAGTGTACTACCCCCTTTATCTCCTCCAATGTTCCCAAACCTCACCAACTTTGAATACTGAACACTCTCACTAGCCTAGGCTAATCAAAGATCCAAACAAGGACTTTTATTGGTTTTTCGCCTTGGGCTTGTAATGTGCTAAATTGAGAATAAGTTGGTTAAGCATAGGCTCAAAATTGGCTAACAATGGAGAATAAAAGGTTGGCTATTTGGGTAAGTGGCTAATGAAATAATGGCCTCAATCATATAAATGCATAAATACAAGAGATAAATGGACATATAGAATCAAGCAAATCAAGGATTACAATCATAGAAAGAGAATAAATTCACACAAGAATGGAAAATAAGTGATTATAAAATGTAACCACATCAATAGGCTCAAGTCTCACAAGCTTGTGTTCTTAATTCAATACATGCTTCACAAAGTATGTAATTCAAGCAAGTCTTACCAAAAAAATTTCTTTCAATCAATTGGGTTAATGCCCTATATTTAAACTTCTTGGAAAATTTCAATGTTTGACCAAGCATTGTTGTGATTGAAAAATCTAAAAATTTTCTTAGTTCACCCTTTCCTTTTTCACTTAAAACCAATTTCTTGTGCAAAAAGGGTGACCAAGTGTTTGCAAGTCAAAGTATGATTTCTAATCACAACCACGAATTAAAAAGAAAGATATGCAAAAATGTATAAAGAAAAATTCAACTAAAAGTACAAGTATGAAATCACATCTAAGGATATCCATAAGCATCAAAGTATCTAAAATCCAAAATAAATCCAAAATAAGCAGTAAAAGTATCGAGCAGTAAAAGTATCCAAAATAAACTCAAAATACATCAAATATATACAAAGAGTGTGCAAAGTAAGATAGCTAGTAAAGTGGCCAAAATGTTCACCGGTATCTAATGATGCCACCGGCTACCTCCCCACACTTAAGATTAAGCATCGTCCTCGATGCTAATCCTGAGGATCAGGGATAGGTACACCGGTAGGCTCTGGCTGTGGCTGTGGTACCGACTGAGACTCCTGTGTCTGCGGTGGTGCCTCCATATGTGCTGGCTCATCCGCAGGAATACCCTCAGTCTGTAAATCTGTCTCCTCATCGGAACCGGAAGACTCTGGTAGCGGGGGCAGCTCAAGGCCCTGAGCCACAAACATCTGGTCAATCCGATCCAGGCGACGCATGATCTGGCGCTTACTGCGCTCCATGTACCGGAAGAGACGCTGAACCAACAAGTACATCGGCTGAGGTGCGGCTGCGGTAGATGCTCCTGCAGGGGCTGATGATGAAGAGGGTCCAGCTCCCTCAACTGCTGCTCTGGCTCGAGATCTACGGCGCGAGGCGGGCCTCTCGTGCACCCAGGATCCCCACGGAATAGTAACTGGCTCCTTCTGAGGGAGTGGTGGAGGGGGTGATACATCATCCTGGTGCCACGGAACTCCGGCCCGCTGAATCATCTGAGTGACCAAAACCGGAAACGGAAAGATACCTCGGATGTGGGCTCTCCACATGAACCGCCTGATCAGCTGGGGGTAGTAAACCTCTTTTCCCTCCATCACACAGCTGATCAGGATCAACATAGCAACCGGGATCTCTGTGAAGTGAGTCGTAGGCATGACGTAATGAGCGAAAATCTGCTGCCAAGTCTTGGCCTCTCGGCTCAGATAACTAAAGTGCATCCCCTTGGGTGCCGTGTTATCGGCATCCATAACCCAAGGAGCATCTGGAGTAGCTACCACTGCCCTCAATGCCTCAAAATCAAAAGTCATGCAATGAAGGTCTATCTCGGCCTGCATGAATGCATCAGTGTCACTGGTCTTAGGCCGGCAAGTAAGGGCATCCTCTATGGCCTGCTCTGTGATGGGTACCTCAATCCCCCTAACAAGTACCGAATCAAGGGAGTGGCGGAAGAAATTGCAGTAAAACTCCTGTACCCAAGACCGGTTCACCCGGCTCAATTCCCTATCCAGAAAAGTCAAACCCATCCGGTCAATACGCTGGTGGATGATGTCGGCCAAATCCGATGGAATAAGTAGTTTCTTCTCAGTATTTAGATTCTTTGAATTGTAGCTTGGGAATCTGAGTTCACAATAGAGATTGGGGAATTTGACCGTATCCTGGGCCGGTAGTAATTGGTTTGCCTTATCTATGTCATTTAAAGGGTTTTGAGCATAGGCAAGCAATGAGGCAAAAGTGGGGTTTGGGGTTTTCTTTCTCTTTTTGGAAGATGATGCTTTTCCTTTCCCTTTATCCGACATCCTGAAAAATGGAATAAAATATAGGCAATTAATCACTTAGCATGGAGCAAGTAAAACATGTTCAGGATGTAAAATAGATGGCAAGCAAACATGATATGAATAGATTTTGAAACATGGATAGCAGGCTTTAAAACCAGGAATTCAATGTTTCAAACTATGTAACAATTCTAAAGGAATAGGCATGTTCATCATCATGACTCAAAGGAATGGTCAAATGGTTTAAAATGCAAGTAAGCGTGAAGTTGGTAAGTAAAGAAGTCAATGATTTGTACAAGTGAGATTATATTAGTAGTATGATGAGAAATGCACCTTTCAAGCACACAAATCATGTTTACAATGTTTATGTAAACCCCGGAAGTCAAAATTAGCGAGAATTAGCCCAAATTCGTAATAAAGATCAAAATGAGATTAAATTTCTTGAAAATTGGGCAGCATCTCGGCTTAAAATTGGACGTTCCCGGGTGGCAAAATAGCACACACAACATCATTACAGTATCAATTAATCATAGTGGCAATAAGAAGGCATTCAGGCAGCACAAATTGCATACAGAGCAACTCAAAATTCGCACTTAGCAGACAAGCAAACAAACAGAAAATAAACACAAACGGAGCACTTATCAGGCCTAGAATCCTCTATCCATCCCTAGCTACCTAACCGCAATTATTTCTATCTAACCTAGCATACAAAATTTGAATTTAACTAACTAACATACAATTGTGGTAATTAATCAAAAGGAACAGTAAAAAGGGAAAAACAAAAAAAATAACAGACTGGCGTAGGAACCTGGGAGCAGACGGGAACAAAGAAAGGAAATGAAACTGGGGGTAGTACCCGGAACTGCGCCGCCGTGGACGGTGGCGGTGAGTGCTGCCGGCGCGGTGGTTCGGCCAAAAAAAAAGAGAAACTGAACAAGGGCGGGTCGGTGATGATTGAAGGTGGAAATGAGAGAGGAAGAGAGAAGTTTGGGTGGTGATGAGGGAGGGGGCGTCGCCGGCGGTGATGATGGTGGCACGGTGAGGTTCGGCCGGAAAGGGGGGGAGAAGAGTGAGTGGCTGAGAGGGGGAATGTGGTGAAGGAATGAGAGAAGGAGGGTTTAGGGAAGATAGTAAGAGAGGAAGAAAGGAGGGTGGCCGGCGGTGGTGGTTGACGGCGCAGCAGAGGTGGCTATGGGAGTTGCAGAAATGGAAATGGAGGTTGGGGAGGAAGAAGAGCGCGACTGCGCGACGCTCGTTGTGCGTTAGGGTTATCATCATTTTAAAACGACGCGGGCGCGCACCTTGCGCGTCCGCGTGCATTGATGACACTAGGGACCTACGCGTGTGCGTACAGCGCGCTCAAGCGCGGAAGGTCGAAATGGGTAAGGACGCGTGCGCGTACCGTGCGCGCACGCATGAAAGGAGTTGGGCTGTAGGCTTAAGGTTGGCCCATAGGAGGCTTAACTCTCTGGTCAATGGCCTGGTGGTTGCACTACCTATACCTGCGCGTACGCGGCATGTACGCGTCCGCGCGAGCTGAATTGGGCCAGGGGCTTAAGGATGGCCCAGAGCCGGCCTAACTCTCTGGGGCTTGGCGCAAGATTTTGCAGCAGCAATTCGACGCGTACGCGGCAAGTGCGCGCACGCGTACTACTCCTTATGTTTGTATGGCGCGCACGCACGTAGTGCGCGTAAGCGTGAAGTGAGTTGGGCTCGAGGCACAACGCTGGCCTAGGAGAGGCCCAACTCTCTGGAATATGGGTGATGATGCATCCGCTCATGGACGCGTGCGCGTCCACCCCCTCTTTTTTTTTTTTTTTTTTTGGAACAGGATAATGCCTAAAAGCTTCTACTTGCCCAAAGACTCCCCATGGTGCCTACAACTCCTTATTTAGTCAAAAACCTACACCTTCTAAAATGCAAGTTGGTTTTGAGATTTATTCTATTTCTACTAATCACAACATACATGTTAATATTCTAGCTACTAATGTATACAAACAAGCTAATTATGATGTGCGAACCTACCTACAATGGTAACTCGAATCACTTATTAAACAAGGTTAGAAGAGAGCGGAAAGAGTTTACCATGGTGGGGTGTCTCCCACCTAGCACTTTTAGTTAAAGTCCTTAAGTTGGACATTTGGTGGAGTCCTTGCTAGGGTGGCTTGTGCTTAAACTCTTCTTCGAATCCCCACCAGTGTTTGCACTTCCAATAGCCTCCGGGATCCCAATTTAAACGTACAAGGCCTTCAAGGGGGCCTAAGCAAGTAACGAAGCCCTTAGGTTGATAGTGGTCTATGTATGTTCCGGGGTCCCATACTTTGTTTGTTAACTCCTTTTCTTCTTGATCTTCATGCTTCCAATAGGGTAACAAACTTATTGAATTCTCCTTGTAACTCATACTCATCATCCTAATCCCATTGAATTTGGCTTCACTCCACCTTTGAGATTCAAAGTTTGATATTCCATCCTTTATGCACCTTGATTCAATTTGTCCACCGACATCTAATCCGTTCTTACTCTCTAGCCCACAAAGAGCTCTAAGTTGACCGTCCGTTTCTAACAATGCATATTGATATGGGCCAAGAAAATTAAAGGATGAGATGATTACCCACTCAATTTGTGATTGGGACGGCGACTTAGCAAGGAAGATATCCAATGGTCTTGACATTGTAGGTTCCACTTCCTTTGGCTCCTCTATGATGATTTCCATCTTTTGATAACTTTCTTTAAATTCTTCTTGTTTGCTAACTTCCTTCAAACCTTTATCATTGATCAAGTCATGTGTCGGAGGTTGTGCACCCTCTTTAACATTGATTTCACATTCGATGGGGGAAGCTTCAACAAGATCACCATTGTAACTTGATGTAGAGTTATTTTCATTGATGGAACTTCCTTCTTGTTCACCCTCCTCTAGGTCTTCTTCCACTTCTTTATTTTCAACAATCTTCATTTCCTCCGCTTGTTGCAACATACGCTCCATTTCCTTGTACTCAACTTGAGACTCTAAAGTCTCCCTCATACCTCCCTCTTTGGTTGCTTTCTCACAATCATCCGTGAACTCATTTCGCTCGTGATATGAATCCCAAGAATCTATCTTTTGACGGATGGTTGCTTGAAATCGGTCCATTTCTTCCTTGAAACGATCCCTTAATTCTTGTTCCGCTTTACTAACATAAGTAGGGTCATATTGCTCTTGGATTAATGGACATTGATATGCTTCCATGGAGGTTTGTGGTGGAGAGGGGAATTCATGATATGGTTGGAAAGGGGATTCATCAAAGCTTGGAGGTGGGAAGTTGTTTTGGTTATTGGTGGAGGATGGGATTATACGGGACGTAAATTCTTGGAGGGTAGAGGTGAAACTAGTGAAGGCGGTTTGGAGTTCTTCTTGCTCTTGAAGAATGATATCAAGTGTATCATTCATTGGGATTTGAGTTGGAGGGTAAAAATGTTGGAGTGGTGGTGATTCAAGGGTTGCTTGTTCATAATCGTCATAAGGGTATGCATAGGAGGAATATAGATTTGGATCATATGTAGGCAATTGGTGGAAATAAGGTGTGGGTTGAGAATATGGTGTATAGAATGGTGGTGGTTGAGAGGTATAACCATGATACGTATCATCATATCCATAGGAATGATATGCATTATAGGAAGGATTATCATCATAGTAACTTGAAGGGGAAGGTTGTCATGGTGATTGCTCATATGGATACGGCTCCCTTCCTGAGAATTCGTCTATCCCATAATGTGAGCCATCATTCAAGTTTTCATCGCCTACAAAGTAGTCATAGTCATATCCAAAACCACAAGGACGAGAATTCATAGTGGCAAATAGAAACAAAACTAATAGAAGTCTAAAACTAACAAAAACTACCAAACAAACAAAAGACAAACATATTCACAATATTCACATATTTACATTAACCAAAAACATGGCACTCATGCGCATTCCCCGGCAACGGCGCCATTTTGACAAATGAATTTTTGTCGGTATAGAATTTATCAAGTGATCAATCGTAGTATAGTCTAAACCGACGCAAAATCCATCATCAAACAAATCTACAATCTATAATCGAGAGTATTAGTCCCGAGTCGTTCTTCCCTAGGAATGCTACAAGGATGCATGTTATTGGTTAAGTGGTCTTTTTGTGGCTTGAAGAGTGTGGCATAAAAGTGTGAATAAAAGAAAACAACAATCAATCAATATCAAAAGCCTTGGCCAAGGTTGAACATTGGAAGTTCTATCACTATAGCTTCATTCAATTGTGATAACAAAGGAGTGTTGCTTTACTTAGTTAACCCCTAATTATAGAGGAAAGTCAAGTAAAAGTAATTAACTCAAGTCACAAGTCCTAGTCTTACCCTAGGGAAGTCTAGCTTTAGTGCACTCTAAGTCAATTAGCAATCCTCAATTCTTAATCAACAATTGACATCCATTATTCAAGTGTCTCCAATGACTCAACCACTAGGCCAAGTGAGAGAATACTACTCCATATCTAAAGTTGGCATTTTCTCAAACACTTGGAGAGCAAGAATGAAAGACATAGTAAAATGGAGAGAACAGAATTAGAATCAAAGCAATTCAACACAAGAGATTAACAACAATCAACAATGAACAACAATAAAAATAAAATCTTCAATGAATCAATAGAATCCAAAACAACAAAGTTAAACCTAAGATCTACAAGAATTGAACAATTACAAAACACTAATGAGATTAGAGAAGAGGATCTACAACATGAGCAAAGTAAATTGAGTGTTGTAGTAGATCTCACCAAGGAATGGTTGAGAATTGAGAAAATGAAGATGAATCCTAGAGAGAAGTTGGAGTTTCTCTCTCAACAAATGTAACTAACTAAAAATATCTATCTCATGATCTAAAATTAGTCTATGGATGTGAATGTGTGTCAATCCCCTTCAATCCTTGGCTCTTATATGCATTTTGGCGCCAAAGTTGGTTGCTAAAACCTTCCAAAATTGCCAGACACGTGCTGTAATAAAAGAATCACGTGCGGGCTACGACGCGTGCGCGCACGGTGCGCGTGCGCGTCCCTGGCCAATTCTGCGATGTGCGCGCGAGCGCCTTGTACGCGTACGCGTGCTTGGCCGAGATCAACTCTTTGGCCTTTTGTGCTTCTCTCCACTTGCATGCTTCCTTCCTTGCTTCCTTTGATCCATGCCTAGCCTATTTCAATCCTGGAATTACTAACAAACACATCAAGGCATCTTATAGAATCAAAGAGAAATTAGAATTCATCAAGATAAGGCTTAAAAAGCATGTTTTTACACTTAAGCACAATTATGGGAGAGATAACAAAACTATGCTAATTTATAGGCTAAATGTGACAAAAGGTTATCAAAATACTCTAAATTCAATACAAGATAAACCCTCAAATTGGGGTTTGTCAATATACTAAAAGTCTAATAATATAACTAAATTTTACTTAGTTAGTATTCGTTATTTGTGTGATTATAATTTAAACCATTTTTATTAAAATTTTAAGAGTAAAAGACATATCGGTCCCTGACCTTTTTAAAATTGGACATTTTCGTCCCTTAAGATTTGAAAATACTTTTAAACCCCTCACCTTGTAAAATCTGGGACAATTGAACCCCTCCGTTGATTTGGGTTGAAAAATGTCACCAGAGAAGGCTGATGTGGCTGGGGCAGTGTGACCTGTCCGTTTAGGTTGCTGAGCTGGAGGGGATACTAAAAGTTGAAGAACAGAACGATCCCTCACCCACAAAACGACGTCGTCCCCTTCCCTGAGCCCTATTTGATCAAAAACCTTGGAGGAAGACATGGGTGTTGATGCTGCGATCGTCCATGATGAGTGAAGGGAGCTCTTCATGCACAAGACCTGGAGGGGGATCTTCATGGGTTGTGCCAGGAGGATGTGTGCGAGTTGCGATTGCGCCCAAGTGTTACTGTGGCGTCTACGCCATTATGTACAAGTCAAGAACGACTAGTAACCCTAATAGAGTGTTTCTTGGGTGTCCACTGTTCAAGGTAAGTGAGCGATTTTTACAGTAGTTGGCTTATAGTGTGCTGGGTGTTAATGGGTGATTCACTGAAATTTTGTTCCAGGCTAAAGAACCGTATTGCCGGTACTTTATGTGGCTGGATGAACATTTGAAAAAAATTAGGGCCGTCGAGTTTGAAACCTTGGGTGCGGTCGATGAAGCTGATAGAGTAGCCATTGAAGAACAGCTGCTTCGAAATAAGGATATTGAGAAAAAAGTAGAAGAGTTGGAGAGGAAGCTGTTGTCTATTGAAAGCAAAAAAAAATTGAGTTTGTGGCATATAATTGTGATTGGTGTAGTAGTTGTTGTTGTTGCTGTATGTATGTTTAGGGTGTAAACATGATTGATGTTCATGGAGTTGGTTGTAATGGTTGATGTAAAAATGGTTGATGTACATGGAATTGATGCAAAAATGATTGATGTACATGGAATTTGTTGTGGTTGCTGTATGTATGTTTTTTTTTTGGAATTCTTTGTTGCTGTATGCATATAATTTAGAACATTCAGACATTATTCCAAGCATTAAACAAGATAGTAATTTTGGATAGATTTAAAGCAAAAGGTTAGAATGACATTGTATCTGATTTAATCCAAAACATAGCTAAACAGCATGTGTTAACTCCAAAATATGATAATTTCTGGTTGGCATGTAAACAAGTTTGCCAATATTACTTTGCTAATAAGCATTGTCTAATGTCATGCTAATAACTAGCCAAAAAAAAAAAAACACAGAAATCATGCTGCCTTGTTCACTTCTTCTGAGGCTTGAGAATTCTCTTTGTGGCACTGGTAGCTGCTTTCATGGTCTCCTTCGAGGGTCCCCTGCTGGTTGGAGTTTTTTGTGTGTGTGGTGTTGGATTTGGTGGTGGATTTGCACTTGTTGGTGGTCAAACAATTGGTTGCTTGGGTCTGAAAGTATGTGCAGCAGCATTGGAGTCTGGTTGGTCCATTCTTGACAGTTGGGATGGAGGTCTGAATGGAGTCTGTGCTGGAGCTGAAGGTTGGGCCATAAATGGTGCAGGAACTGGTGCAGACCCAGCTGCCTCCCCAGCAATAGGTTCACCCAATGTTTGACCCTGTAATTGATTTTGATCCTATGTAAGAAAGACACAATAATGTAACCAAATGGGGTAATTAGTGCTTAAGCAGTATCAATTTTGTATTACTGACTAATAATAAGAAGCATAAAATGGAGGGGCTGATTAGTGCTTTACCAAATGAGGTCTAAAGCATTTTTGGGTGCCGGCTTACCTCTGGTTGAGGGGCTGATTGTGAAAGGGGAAGCAGCACCAGAGCTTGTGAGTTGTCAACTGTCTTCTTGGGTTTCTTCTTCTTTGGTTTCCAGTTCGGGTTGCTTGCAGCTCCTTTACAAGTTTTATAATTATGCCCTTTCTCGTTGCACTTGCTACATGTAACCTGGAAGCTCCTTTTCAGCTTTTCTCCTTGAATATGAGCTTCAGCAGGGTCCTTGTTGCGGTTGTGCACCTTTGGCCGCCCAATAGGCCGTTTGATAGGTGGTGGGACAGGCCTCAGCTGCTCAGTTGTGGTCCAGAATTCTTCACTCGGAACGGGCTTGATGCAATGTGCATATGTCTTGTGAATGGACTCCATACACAACCATGGATGCACGTAATCCTCAACCTGGTCATGCCTCTTTCTGATAGCAGCAATAGCATGTATGCACGGCATGCCTGCATAAACAGCAAAAGTTACATGTAAAAAAGCATAATTTTACATACGACCAAAACATATTAGTTGGGCTTAAACTCTTTACCAGTCAATTGCCAGGTGTTGCATGAACAGGTGTGCTTGATTAGATCCACGTCCACTTTCATCTTCTTTCTTGTGACCTCAAACCTTTTTCTTTCATTGTCCCCCACCCACTCAGCTATCCACCTACTGCTTGGTTTTATCTTCATCTGCAACCTTTTCTCTTGAACTGGTGCTAACTTACCCCTATGGTGTTCTAACAATCTAATGTGCTTGGTCATCCTTCTCATTAAGTAGCACCTAATCTCCTCACACATTGTCAAAACAGGTTTTACTCTGTATTTTACTACCTTTGCATTGAACACTTCACACATTATTAGTCAGGTTATCCACCTTGGGTCCATGACTAAAATAGGCTTTAACCCAGGTGGTAGGTTCAAATTTCATCAAATATTCCCATGCCGCATTGTTTACCCCCTTCAGCCTATCCATTTTCTCCTTAAATTCTGGTTCAGTTGTACACCTAGCACACTCCCACACAATGTCTCTAATGTGCATGTTTTTGAACCTATTAATAAAGTTCTTCCATATATGCATGACACAGTTTCTATGATGTGCCCTTGGCATTACCTCTTTTAAGGCTGGCAGCAGGCCCTACTCATTTCCACCAACAATTAAACAACATTATAGGCTACCCTAACAAACTCTAGAACTAAGCACATTATAAGCTAAGTCAATAAACACCAAAATATAAATAGCAAATAGGCTAACTCAATAAACACCAACATCTAGACATGTTATATGCTAATTCAATAAACAACAAGATACGAACAGATTATAGGCTATTTTCCTAAACATCAACAACTAAGCAGATTATAGGCTAAGTCTATCAACACCCACAACTAAACACATAAAGGAAAGCAAGATTGTTACCTTTTGCTGGTCAGACATAAAGTTCCAACCGAATTGGGAGGCATCACCCAGGTCTTCCTGAAGTAGTGTCAGGAACCATTTCCATGACTCCTTCGTCTCAGATCTTGCAACCGCAAATGCCACAACATAGAACTGATTGTTGGCATCCTGTGCCACTGCTGATAGTAACTGGCCTCCATGGTATGTCTTAAGAAAGGCCCCATCTAAATGGATGAAAGGCCTACATCCACTCTTGAAGCCTTGCTTACAGCCCTCGAAGCAGATATACATCTTGTCAAAGACAGGAAGGGACTGAGGGATAGGCTTCACATCAATTCTTGCTGTTGACCCAGGATTACTCTTGAGAATCTCCATCCCATACTCCCTGAGCTTTCCATACTGTTCTTTTTCGTTTCCCACTAGCCTTTCATTGGCTTCTTTTACTGCCTTATATACCATCTTCGGATGCACAACTAAGTTAAACTCTTCCCTGAGGAAATCAGTTGCCTCATTAGTTGTCATATGAGGTTGACTTCCCATTCGCTTTTCCACCTTCTTATTGATCCAGTGTTGATCAGCAGCATTACTACCCAGATCTCTTGCACATGTGTGCTCAGACTTGTAAGTCTTAACCTGGAAGCATAGCAGTGTCTTGTTGTAAGATAGATGTGCCAGCCATGGACAATTTTCACCTCTGCATGCAACTCTTACCCTTTCCTTATCATTCTTTATCCACAACAATTCTCTCCCCTCAGCTATGAACATATCTTTCACAACCTCTTTGAAGCCATCTATGGTTGCAAACTTGGTACCCACCTCAAATCTCCCCTCTCCAAATCCATAGTCTTCATTAAACACTGGAAACTCATGCTTGTCTCCCTCATCCTCTGAGGACACTGGTGTGTGAAGGTCCTCAGATGCATACTCATAAACCGGGTCATCATCATCTGATTCCTCCTCATTCACATAGAGCCCTATTGGAGGCCCGTCATTGGGCTGCACATATGGAACATCTTCTTCAGCATGCACAGCAGCACCAGTTTTTTGGGGCTTGTGATGAGGAACACTTCCTTTGGGCTTCGCTGTGGGCCTGGTTCTTTTGGGCCTCGCACTAGGCCCAGTTCCTTTGGGCTTGGCAGCTGGCATGGTACCTTTGTCACTAGGCACACCTGCAGTCTTTCTCCCAGCACCTCTCTTGTTCCCACTTGACTCTGCCCCTGGCCCTTCCTTGACAGTGACCCTTCTTCTTGGCATCACTTTCTCCTTTCCTTTCACAGTGCTTCTTTTCTTCATCAGATCATTCTCCTCATCACAGCTAGAGGAGTCATCATCAGAACCAGTTTCAGTACCATTCGGAGGAGGTTCATACAAGTCGTCATCCCCACTACCATTCCCATCCCCTGCTGTCGATGGTGATGACTGAAGCTCCCGCATGATACTGTCCACATCAACTGCATCATCAAATTCTTCCGGCCCCTGTTCTGCAGCAGCTTCTTCTTCCACAATCTGTGGCTCATCAACAGCGTGATCGAAGTAAATATAGAACTCATTGATATTTGAGTTCCTCAACTTGTTCTCCCGCATTTCATTGATTCCAGCATCCCCTCTCAGTATGTGCAGTCCAGACTCAAGATCATTACTGGTTGGGTCATACCAATAGACTGCCCTGTATGTTGCATAGCCCAGACCCTTGAATAGTGTAACCAAATCCCCAAAATTCACAAAGTCCAAATCCATCTCTGGAAATTTTTCAACCTTCCCACCAATATACTCAAGAGTGCCACCGGGTCCTTTACCAAAATGACCTCCATGGTAAAAAACAGGTACAGCATATATATCAACCATCTGCATTACGCACAGATATAGCAATCACACATTAAACCCTAGATCAAGTGCCTGAGAATTTGAAATCAGTTAAATCCCCGAAACAGAGCAAGCGATCATCACTAACCCCAACCCCATGCATTATATTCTACCAAAGACTTAAACAAGAACGAACAGTGTGATTCGACTAATACCCTTACCTCTGTAGCAGAAGGCAGCTTCTTGCAAGACGAAGCCTGTCAAATCCTTCGCCACCCGCAACGTCTACTGAGCACACAACACCTTCTCAACGAGTTGAAGACGTTCTTTTTTTTTGGAGGGAGAAAGAAACTGTTTGTCTTCAGGTAGGGTTTTCAGTAATTACAAGCGTGGCTTCTGGGTGTTATGGGAATAACAATATGTGAAATCGGCTCAGGGAAGGGGACGACGTCGTTTTGTGGGTGAGGGATCGATCTGTTCTTCAACTTTTAGTATCCCCTCCAGCTCAGCAACCTAAACGGACAGGTCACACTGCCCCAGCCACATCAGCCTTCTCCGGTGACATTTTTCAACCCAAATCAACGGAGGGGTTCAATTGTCCCAGATTTTACAAGGTGAGGGGTTTAAAAGTATTTTCAAATCTTAAGGGACGAAAATGTCCAATTTTAAAAAGGTCAGGGACCGATATGTCTTTTACTCAAATTTTAATTTTGTTGGGTTGTATCAAAGTTACAGAATGTAACAACATTTATTTAAATATACAAACATAATAATTTTTACATTTAAATGGAATCCACTAATATAGGCTAAAAAAATAATAAGATTATTTTGGCCTCTATAAACAGAGGATGGAACAGTCTCATACACATACAACGAGTTTTTATATATAAAGACTTCTTCAAATTAAAAGTAACAACTATTAGTATTAATGGACAAACACCCTCAAATTTTTACAACAAAATGACATTTTTACTAAAAAAAAGTATAGGTAAAAACAACTCCTAACTAGTCAATTTTGTACTAGATCTCGGTTGATTACCTATCAAAATTATTTTACTAAAAACGTTATTATATTCGACCGTAACAGTGATTTAAGGTGCTACATTTTGAATCAATTACTAAAGAAGCATTGATTAACATAAAGAAATCACTAATTAATACTATATGGATTTTCTGTGATTATTATGAAATTGAAAGTACGTATGCATGCAAGTCTAATTTGAAGCAAGTTGGATGATGCATAAATTGGTGTGTAGCCATGCATTGGCATGCTTTAATTTCGTTATTTGTCAAATATATCTCCAATTCACCACCCATCACTACCTTCTCACTATAATGATAATAATAATAATGAGTGACTTCACTAGCTTCTTGTGTAAACCACCTTAGCTAGAAACATATGTATGTTGCTCTTGGAAGTAGAAGCATTTAGGCAAAGTAGCGAAAATAGGTGTTGTTATTTGCGATTGTAATGCATGAGAACCCAAAATACACCAAATATGATCTGGGTAACGCTATACAATAGCCAAAGTCCCATTTCACACACATGCTCACTAAGTAAGCTTTCGATTTCTTTGATGATAAAGCCAAATTTCTAGTATAATGCAACATATACGCAGCTTTCTTATTTTTATCAATCAGGTAGAGATGGTGCCTATATGTTTCTATACATATTTGGTTTTGAAATTAGGTTTTGATTTTAATTTGGTTTTGGTTTTGGTTAACTGGCTAAAAATCGTTTTTTTTTAATTTGGTTTTGGTTAACCAATTCTAAAAAATATGGATATAATTTTTAAAATTGTTTTATTAAATTGGTTAACCAAAATGTGATTATGATTTTTTAACCGGTTAACCACATTTTGGTTTTTTTATGAACACTCCTACAAAAAGGTAATTATTATTGTTCGTAATTGACCATGTAAAGTTATGATCATGAACTTAGAAATACTTAGAAATATATCCTATCATATCATTATTATTTATTTATATATAAAAAAATACAATCTAAAAAAGAATTAAGACAAATTAAACGGACGAAGCATGTTATATACTTGTACTAAAAAAAGCTGAGAGAAAATGAGCTTTGTTATGGAAATTACAACACTCTGATGTTAAACTTTTGTTGTATCTCTCTAATTCGTGTATTTTACTATTTTGTTAGAGAACTTAGCTTTAGTTATAGATAAGATACATGAAAAAACAGATCAATTTTTACGGAAAAAAACAAGAAATTGGATAGGATTAAAAAAACTAATATATGATTAAGACAGTTGAACAAAATATGGCAATCTTTGCTTATTATTTACTATAGACAGATTTCGGTGTCTTGTTGTTTGTTAAAGATATGAATATATTAGCTGCCATTAACGGAGAAGATTTATATATAAAGGAGAGAAAAGACAGAATTTAAACCAACGACACTAACTTCAAACCTTGGAGAAAAAAGGGAGCGTAATACCACACAACTGGTCTGAGAGACCTTCTGCGAAAGTTTAACATCAAAGTGTTGTGGTTTTCTTAACAAAGTTCACTTTCTCTCTGTTTTTTCTGTGGTACAAGTACGTAACATATCTTATCTGTTTAATTTATCTCAATTCTTTTTTGGATTGTACTTTTCCATTGCACATAAATAAATAATAATGATATGATAGAATATATTCCTAATTGTTTTTGTGTTGCTGATCACAACTCTACATGGTTATTTAGGTATAATAATAATTACCTTTTCGAGGTGTTAAAATCGGAATAAGAAAGAATAGATATTATTGATTAATTATCGTTGAGATCAAATTTTACTTTATAATTGAAAGTCTGCATGATGTTATGAAACACATTAGATTAATTGCATGCATAAATAAACAATGATGGATGGAATAATAATATTTTCAGCGCGTGGAGTGCAAGTGGTAGAGGAAAGTTAGAAATCATCAATAGGGTTGACATTAAATTAATAAGGTGATCAATAAGGATGGAAGGAGGGCCGGAGGCAGTGAGTAAGCAAGAGTTCACGGAATTCTGGAAAAGAGCAACTAGTTCGCCTTACATCATGCGTCTTGCTCTATCGGCCGGAATTGGAGGTCTCCTCTTCGGCTACGATACCGGTGTTATCTCAGGAGCCTTGCTTTACATTCGCGAAGACTTTGTAGAAGTTGATAAGAAATTATGGTTGCAGGAAGTCATTGTAAGTATGGCAGTAGCGGGAGCCATCATTGGTGCTGCACTTGGTGGATGGATGAACGATATGCTCGGCCGTAAGACCTCTATCCTGGGGGCTGATATTGTTTTCTTTATTGGCGCAATAGTCATGGCTATTGCCCCTGCTCCTTGGGTTCTCGTCGTTGGAAGAATTTTGGTTGGTTTTGGAGTTGGCATAGCTTCCATGACTTCCCCTCTCTATATCTCAGAAGCCTCTCCAGCTGCCATTAGAGGAGCTCTCGTTTGTATCAATGGTCTCCTCATCACCTTTGGCCAGTTCCTCTCCTACCTTATCAACCTCGCATTCACCAAGGTATATATATCTACTCGTATAATAACTAAAAAAGATTAGGTCATTAACATATTTGACTAAACTATTTAACATAATATACAGACTCCTGGAACGTGGCGTTGGATGCTTGGGGTGGCCGGACTTCCGGCGGTGGTTCAGTTCGTTTTAATGCTGACCCTTCCTGAGTCACCGAGGTGGTTGTACAACCAGGGGAAAGAAAATGAGTCAAGAAAAATCCTGGAAAAGATTTACAGAGCAGACGAGATTGAAGGGGAGATAAAAGCAATGAGAGAAGCCGTAGAACAAGAGAAGCAAGAGGAAGGGTTGATAGGTCAAACTCTTGGAGAGAAAATGAAGGCTGCTTTCAGCAACGTTGCTGTTCGAAGAGGATTGTATGCAGGCGTGACTGCTCAAGTCGCTCAACAATTCGTTGGCATCAACACCGTCATGTATTACAGCCCAACCATTGTTCAGTTTGCCGGCATTGCATCAAAATCTACCGCACTTGCACTCTCCCTCGTCACATCTGGTCTCAACGCCGTTGGATCTATCCTCAGCATGCTTTGCATCGATAAATATGGAAGGAGAAAGCTCATGCTCCTATCCCTTATTGCAATCATCATTTGCCTCCTCACTCTCACCGGAGTTTTCTATCAGGCAGCTACCACCGCTCCTCCAATTGACAACGTTGACACCCTCAGCTTCGGTGCTAACGCTACATGTCAGGCTTATCTTGATGCCCCTAATGTCTCTTCATGGAATTGCATGAAATGTTTGAAAGCTGAATGTGCCTTCTGTGCCAGCACCGGGGGCAATGTAAGTTCATCACTTCCATCTCTTTCAACTTATATATATATATCTATGTATTAGTCTAATCTAATCTAACATAATCAATGAACATGGTGCAGCATCTTCCAGGAGCATGCCTGGCGGAAACAAAGGAAGTCAGAGCGGTGTGCGGTGAGCAAAAGCGCGTGTGGTTTTCTGATGGATGCCCAAGCAAAATTGGAGTGCTTGCAGTTATAGTGTTGGGACTATATATCCTAGCATACTCTCCTGGAATGGGATCAGTGCCTTGGGTTTTGAACTCAGAGATTTACCCATTGAGATTCAGGGGAATTGGTGGAGGCATAGCAGCAGTTTCAAATTGGTGTGCTAATCTCATAGTGAGTTTGACATTCTTGTCACTCATCCATGCACTTGGGGCTGCAGGAACATTCCTCCTCTTTGCTGGATTTTCCACAATTGGGCTCGTTGCCATCTATCTATTGGTACCAGAGACCAAAGGGCTTCAGTTTGAAGAGGTTGAGAAGTTGCTTCAGAAAGGTTTCAACCCTTGCGGTTGCACTAATCCAAAGACAGACGAAGAAAAAGCAAGTACTAGTAATTAAATAAAACGATATGATATGATATCATGAAGCTGTTAGTTCTCTTTCTCCATGTATGTCAATTTGTATCCAACACATTAAATAAGAAGGGGCACGTTGTATGAATTTTTTTTTATTTTCTCTACACATTTTAGCTCTTTTTAGGAATGGATTCCCCAAAAATAATCTAAATTGTGTATTAACATCATTGTATGTTCTGCTTTTTCATAATTAAAAAAAAATCACAAAACATTGCCTTTACATAATTTACTTTTTTTTTATACGTCAGTGACGAATTATACTGCTACCATAACAGTACAAAATATTAAAATAGTCAAATATTTTTATATTTCACACAAAAATTACGAATACATAAAGAATTCCACCTCTTATTTATTCTATTTATTTTTACTATTTAGATTAAAAAGTGATCATACAAGAAGAGAATACAATTTTTTTTAGAAAAAATAAAATTTTCTCATATATACAAAGTTTCAAATTAAGCACATAATTAATATATTTTAGAGAATTAGGTTAATATTTTCATAAATTATTTTCTTTCTCGCTAGTCTCCATTCCAGAGTAGAGTCCAATACCACCAGTCCAGCGAAAGAGAAAAATGGTAAGTCAAGAACTAAAATATATGTTGTTCAAGCAGTTCAAATTATGAATCATATTTATCTTCCAGACCTCTCTAACTGATGACATGCAGTTTCATCGAAATAACAATGTGTGCATAAAGCAATCATAATATTGAAAACTAACCTGCAAGATTGAAAGAGACTGGACATTCTTTATGTTTGGTACAACTAGACCATTTGGAGTAGCCATGGCAACTTCAATGTTGTCTGAACCTATAGCAAGTAAACCCATCTTGTCAGATCCAAATTGACGGCTAATGCCTCAAATAAACTATTGAATTAACAGACACCACATATGAACCAACTATAACTAGAAAAACATTGAATCTACCAAAATTTAAACACATTCAACCTTCAAAGAAGGCTAGCAAGACATATCGAGAGTTCAGCCTGTAATGTTTAAGAGACAGACCTTTGAATATGACCTCCATTGAATCCTCTTTGAAGCAACTATTCAAAGAGGGGTACTTGGTGAGGGCCATTGACAATGATTTGACTAATATTGGCAGAAAAGTGTGCTTGACATCTGGATAAGGATTGATTCTCTGAAACGCTGTTTTAAGCTCCACTAGAGCATTGCAGTTTATCTCATCTACATAATGGAAATGTGGGACCTTGGCAGCCAGAGACATTGATTTTACATTGCTCTTTGGTATCCCCTAAAAGAGAATAGAGAAGAAAATAAATTACTTCCAAGCTATTGCAACATTCAAGGTCGTCACGGTTTTCTTTCCAGGTTGACATGTATCATTGTCTCGTAAGAAAGACACGAAGAAAAAGGGTTCAGATTCATATGGATGCTTTTACCTTAGGGGAAGTATCCTATCCTCTCAATGTGATTTATACCAGGTGTCACACTCTATCCTTCTGCTCCTTGAGGCTTCTCTACATTATCAGCATGCAAAGCAGCAGATACGTTTCTAATTATTCCCTTCTTAGCAGCAAAATTGAGCACATCTTCTTTCAATACCCTTCCATCTTTTCCAGTTCCACATACTTCATTTATGTCTATACCATGGTGCTTTGCAAGACTCCTTACAGCAGGTGTTCATAACACTGCAACACGTTTCCCTTTTTCAAGATCAGAATCTAGTAGCTCTGCATTATTTGAAATATTTGATCAGAATCAAGTGACTTTGTAGTTTCTGAATCACCAACAGTCGCTGACAAATAGAACAATGTAGGAATACAATCACCTCTTGGACATGCCATTTGAGAAGTTCACATTCTACAATACCTTCACCAGTTTGTGCCAACGGCACATCCACGATCTTACCGGCCGGAAGTTCTAGTGCAGGTTGAGTAGAAAAGCAATGCCTCTTCCAATGCAGAAAATTGAACTACAACATGGAAATTCAACGAATATGGTGAAATAAACACTCAAACTCACTCCAATTCACATAGAAAGGCTTCCAAAAATATATCAATTTTCATTACTTTTAATTATTATGCAGCCACCAATTATAACTATAAGTAATGGGCAACATCACAACAACACCTCATAAATTAACTGTATCAAAGTCTAAGAGCGAAATTGGTGTGACTATTTAGTGCGAAAATAGAAGGGAAAACAATTGATCAACCTAGCTAGCTAGTAATGGCAGTAAGAATTAACAAAATCAATGCGATTCTTGATCAAATAAAAGGTGAAGCAACTGAGCATCTGCGAAAGAAGGGAATAAACAAGTTGGCATGACGATTTAAATAACCCCGAGACCAAGTGAAGTAGAATGGAGAAACTCACATCGAAATAAACATAAGCTGTAGAATGAAGAGCAAAGGCAGAAGAAGAGAAGGTGTGAGAGTGAGAGAGGTGAGGGCAGCGGAGCAGAGGAGGCCCGGCAGAGAACTGGAAGGAGAACCCGGCGAGCGGAGGTCCAAAGCTTCCTGTGAGATCTGAGATATGCGGGTGAGCATCGTCAAAAGAGGGTCTTACGTGTAAACGACTTGTACTTTGGTTGTTGAAAAGTGAAGTGTGTAATTGAAGTGCTTTTGGAGAACAAAAGAGAGACGTTTGGAATTGGATTATTGGATAAATGGATAAAATCGATACAAATGTATGTACATAAGATGTAAATTAATAAGTATATCCCATGATATGATGATACATTCATTCATCACGAAAGCATGATGCTTTGTTACAAGCTGACAGGTTGCTGACTGATTGGTGTATTCACATGGATAAGGACCCGTTACAATTGTGGCTGGATTATAAATTTTATTGTTTTTATTTATTAATTTAATTTTTTTAGTAAAATAATTAAATAATATATTTTATTTTATATTTTTAAATAATAATAAATAATAAATAATTAATAATAATAAATCTTGATCATGTTTTAGTATTTATTTTATAATAAAACGATTTGTTTGTTATACATTATTTTTTAGTATAATAGATTAAAAATTAATTTATTGTGAATTTGAAGAGTTGTTGATTCCATTCCAAGAGAGTATGGTGGGATATATGGTCACAACACTATAACTGCACGCACTCAAATTTTTTTTAATTTTATAATATTTTTTTGTTAGGAGTAATCCGGTAATAAAATTTAAAATTTAAAAAAAAAGAACGATTTTAAATCCAATCTAAATCTTAGGAATGATTTTGTATAAAAAAAATTAAAAAATAAAATTTTTTGACCTATACTTTCGAGACCAAAATTATACTTCACTCTTTATTTTAAGAAATAAACAAATATTTCTTTCTTCCAATAACAATTTTCTAAAAAAAAAGTTAAAGAGTTTAATTATAGATTTTAAGCCAATATTAATAACATTTTAAAATTGCTAGTTTACATTAATTATTAAATCATAAATTTTAAATTATAAACCATAAATTCTCTAAAAAAAATAAGGGTTAAAAAATAACATGTAAATTATCTTTTATGATGTGTCATATTTTAATTGGATATTTATTTGTTTTTAATTTGAATTACTATCTTAACCATAGTTAGATTATATTATAATTAAATTTTTAAAAGAGATAAATGTATAATTTATTAAAATATTAGAAACTGGTTTTTTTTTTAATTTTTCAAATCACGTTAAAGGTGGTCCTAATCCTAAATTCTTCTTCCTCGTTCTCTCAATGTCACTCAACAACTCTCTCACACGAGTCAACCTCTCTTGAAGTCTCGAACAATCGAACTCCAGAGTTCACAAGTCACGATCGCCTGCTCCTCTGATTCGTCTCGCTAGTTTCGGTGCGTCTTCAACACTGCGTTGTTGGCTCCTGCTTTGTGTCGTCGCATCTCCTTGCTCCGGTGCATCTCTCGTCATTGTGTCCTCGTCCGTCGCTGCTGTCGTCCCTGGTCAGAGTCTGCTTCGCCGTGCTTGGACAGGTTGGTTTTCTCCTTTTTCTGAGTTCTTAAAACTTCCTATCAGTTTTTTTAGTTATTCAGTTGGCTAGTAATTTAATTATAATCAACAAGGTGGTGTTGCTTGAAAAGCGTGACAAAAATAAAAAAATAAGATACATCTTCTAAAAATGATTTAGAAAAAAAATCATATTTCAATTTTTAATATTTTAAAAAATTACATAATTACTCATTTTAAAGCTGACAAAATACCATAAACTAAAGCTTGCTAAACTTTCCTAAAGAGGAGTTGCAAGAATTGGTAACAGAAAATTAGCTAATAAATAAATAATTAATAATATGCTATTTTTTAAGACTTGCTAAGGAAAACACGTTATGCATATACAAACAACTAATTAAAATAACTATTTGAAAGACAATAAAAAATGAGTTTAAATAGTCTAAAATTATCTTATTTAATATTAATATTATTAGAATAATTATGTAATTTTAAATATAATAAATATGTAGTTACAGATGTTATATATATAAAATTATAAAATTATAGATATTATGATATATAAAATAATTTTAAATATTATCTTTCTAACATTAATTTAAAAGAAATTCAGTGTTTTGTCACGGAAACGCACTTGTTAGCTTGCTTCAAGAAGTAGAAAACAGATATGTAATCAAATTGATTTGGGGAAGTCAAAATACTTCTTGGGTGGATTAATGCGCAGTTCTCCCACGCTTCAGCCAAGTAACGACCATTATAATAATCATGGAATTAGAAATAATGCATTCATTATTTTTTTTTTTTAATCTGGTACAATCAAAGATTAATTAGAATAAAGTAACGAGAGAAAAACGAAAGAATGATCAAATATAAGTCCAATGGTGGATTGCGGTGACCATGACAGTGTAAAATATCAGTCGATGTAATTCGCCCAACAAATTGTAAAATTAAAAAAAAAAAATCCAACTAAGGTGCCTCGAATGCATGTAAATCTTTGCCATACACGTTACGGTTAAGTAGTATTCTCTACACCTTAAGTATTGGATTATCAGTTGATTACTATTGTTGTCATGGATCAGCATTCTTGAACCGCTAAACTAAAAAGGCATATGTAATTATAAAAAGAAAAAGAATTAGCCATTCAAACATACTCCGAAAAATTATAGTGCTAACAAAATTTATAGCAATAACTAAACCCACAAGTGTAACTGAAGTACTGAACCATAAAATACAAATGAATACTTGGATCAAACAATTCTGCTGTCCTCAAATATTTTATTTTCTCATCGTACATTATTTCTCAATCATATTCCTATTTTTTGAAAGTAGAAATCAACGAAAAAGAAATTCAAAAACTAAAACATGCAATAAGCTGTTTGCATCTTATAACCGTGACATGGCTTGGTCCTTGGGGGCACTCTGCAATAAAACAGTTGGAATTCAGTAAGTGTAATACTAATGGCAAAAAAATCTTTGATAATGTAATTGACTAAATAACTTGGAAATGAATACAAATTGCTAAGGTCTCTGACCAGAGGAATATCTTTAGCAGCTCTAGCAGCCAAATAATTGCAAGGCTTGAAGAATCCACCATACAAGTCAGACCACTTCTCCAGTCTTGAGTGTATGTATTTGGATCCAAGAGAATCAGCCCAGAACATGAGACCTCCCCTGTTTAGATTATCCAAAAGTTTAAAGAAGTGTGACATAGCTATAATGTCATATGATTAATCATCAAGAGTTCAAGACAAACAAACCTGTAAGGTGGGAAACCCATGCCCATGACAGCTGAAATATCAAGATCTGCTGCCTTGACCGCGATGCCTTCGTCGAGGACCCGACAAGCCTCATTCACCACTGGAAAGAATATCATCTCTATGATGTCCTTTTCTGATAGCTTGACAAGCTGTCCAGGTTAAAACCACAACATCAGATCAAGTTCTGTTTTATACTAAAACTTGAACTCAAACCTTGTTTCATGGATTTGAATGGGTTAAAAATTACCTTAGGATCGACAGATACGCCAGAAATACTCCTAGCCTTCTCAATATAGTTCTTCAATTCAGGATCAGGGCTAGCCTTGCGTTTCCCATCATACAAATAAAACCCCTTGCGGGTTGTTTCACCTGTTAGAAGCAGATATTAATAAGAGGTTTTCAGTAAATTACTTAGTATTCGACACATATCTCCTCAAATGATGCTACCATGCAGTCTATCTTTACCTGCTCTCTTTTCTTCCTGTAGAAGAGGAATGAGCATAGATTTATAGGTCCGCTCGGGGAAGTTCTGAATGAATTGCGTGCCAGTTGCAACGGCCACTCCAAAACCGACGAGATCAGCCAATCTGCATTAGAAGATGTAGGATTATTATGTGATCATAGCATGCAGTGGAAGTAATAAAGTGATCGTGGATGCCATTGATTAGACCCTTTACAAAGTGATTTTGGATGTCATTCATATATCCAAGCAGTAATACCTGAAAGGGCCCATTGGCATTCCAAATTTGGTTATCACCCTATCAATTTTATAAAGGTCAGCACCACGTTCAACAAGTAAGAGACCTGCTTGTGTATATGGGAAGAACATCCTATTAACGGCGAATCCAGTGCAGTTTCCAACCACCACTGGAGTTTTCTTGATCTTCTTTGAAATATCTAGCACATCAACTATTATTTGGGGTGATGTATGATTGGTTCGTACAATTTCCAGAAGGGGCATAACATGTGCAGGACTGCAAAAGCACAAGTCAAGATTCAATCAGAAATGTACTGCAAGGAAATGTAGAATTCTGAAATGCAGGACACCACCTGAAAAAATGTGCTCCCACAATTCTATCTTGAGACTTTGTCTTCTGTCCAATCAAATTCAAGTCTATTGTCGAAGTGTTGCTAGCAAGAATACAGTGAGGTGGACAATACTTTTCAAGATCAGCAAAAATCTGTTGCTTCAAAGAGATATTCTCTATAACAGCCTGTACAAACATCAAACAACAAAAATTTATAACATGAACAGGTTTTTGAACAATGTGAAGCCATGATATTAATGACAGCCAATGAGCAAACTTATACCGAAGCACATTAAACCCACCTCTATCACCATGTCCACATCTTTGAAGGATTCATAATCAAGAGAACCTTTGAGAAGAGACATGGTCTTCTCAAATTTGTCCTGGCTCATTTTCCCTTTCTTGACACGGCTCTGTAAGTTTGCTGCAAACATTGGGGGGGGGGGGGAACATGAAAACATCATCAATTTTTTTCTTTTAGGGTATAAATTTTTATTTTCTTTGAAATGGAATTTTGAGAAGTCAGAAACAATGTCTGTTCTTTACCTTTAACCCTATTTACTCCAGCGTCCAAGAATTTCTCATTTACTTCTTTCAAGATGACAGGGTAGTTACTAAGAATTAAAGCAGTTGCTATTCCAGAGCCCATTAATCCTCCTCCAATGATTGCAACCTTCTTAACTTTCCTTGGAGCCAGACCACGATCAGTGATCCCAGGTACCTTTCCAAGCCAAGACATGTTTAAGCAGAAGATGCAATCAGTGAAAACAAAGAAGGCACTAGCACCTTTGGAATTGGATATTCGTATATAATAGCATTTATATGGAAATCTAGTATGAGCATCAGGGTAGCTAATCTTGGTTCAAAACATTATTCATCACCATATTACCTTCTTAGGGTAATGAGAAATACAAAGCCTCCAAACTACTGATTAAGACATGTATTGTAGAACAGAAATTCTAAGATGTGTTTCTAAAATATCATATGAAGACTTATTTTAGTAAGTTGTATAGCCTTGCAAACATGACTCTCAGTCCTCACTCAAAAAGGAAAAAATAAGGATGAAGTCAACACACAATTTCAACCAACCTTGGTTGTTCCTCTTTGAGCAAAGAATATATGAACCAGGCTTTTGCATGTATCTGACACTACCAGTCCATCAAATGCTTCGGCTTCCTGCAAAGGTCAAATACAATGTAGTTAACATTTCTACAACATCAATGTAAAGGGGAAAACAATTGTAGTGGAGACAAATGACAACCTTCATGAGTCCTATACGGGGACCAGAAGCTATTCCTTGCTCAATAACATCAATGCAAACCAAAGGGTGATTGAGATTAGGAGCCTGTTTCCTAGCCTGAGCACGTGCAAATTTCAATATCTCTCTTGCCTCCCCAAGTGGTTCTATTTTGTCAGTCTTGTAAAGACTAGCAACCCATGGTCGTCGGTGCTCCAAAATATCCAGAGCCCACTTGCGAGCAGTGGTTACCAATGCATCAGCTGACACCAAACCATCTACAAGCCCCAGACTATGAGCTTCCTGCCCTTTAACTGGCTTTGAAGTCTTAATTCATAAAGAAAAACAAAATCAGGAAGTGTCAAAGAGATTAATTGAAATCACTGGACAAGGTTAAGTAAAACAAGAAGCATAAAATGTAGCATACCAGCATCATCTCAAGGGCCTTCGTCAGACCAACAAGACGAGGGAGTCGCTGTGTTCCTAAGAAAATTCATAACTCTGGGTTAACAATAAATAAAGAAAACAGAAACCTAAAAGGTAGATCAACTATAACCTTGTTCTTATCTTCTCTTGACACCACAATATAACCTTGTTCAACTAAATAGATCAACTATATGGATCAAACGATATCATAGAGCTCTCTGTGTATCATATTCATGTTTGAACCATTTATATTGAAATCCTTTTTAATAATTCCCTTAATAGCTTCTTTATTTTTTGGTCTCGCTCTACCTCTAGCTATAGGAGTAACTTCCATCCAATCCACTTTCCTTGACGGGATCACTAAGTCCTTTTCCATTCTCCAAACATATCAATACCACTTGAAAGGAGATTCTATTTCTACCATCTTTTCTATAATTAACACCACCTCAACTCTCTCTCTTGTATTCATTCCGTCATTCCTACGATCTCTTTCTTCATGTTCTTGATGAACTAAATTTCAATACATACACCAAGTATTGTGCTGGTAGAAGTGTAACAAGTAAACCTAAATATAGAGGTATTAATTCAACTGAAATTAAAGCAGCCATACCTCCAAAGCCAGGAATGATTCCAAGTTGAAGTTCTGGCAAACCCAGTTGAGCAGTTGGGGTAGATAACCGGGCATTACATGCCTACAGGAGAAAGACTTTTAACATTTTAAACAAATTGCAATTTTTTTCCCAATTCTCTTATGTAAACAGTTAGTAATGCATACCATTGCAACCTCTAAGCCCCCACCCAAGGCCAGGCCATCAATGGCAGCAACAGAGGGTTTCCTTGAAGCTGAAAGAGGAAGTTGGTGAATTCAACATAACAGAAACTGTCAAATGAATGGTGAATAAGAAATTTGACAATAATTATGTACCTTCTACAGTATCAGTGATGATTTCTATTGATACCCATCCAGGTTTTGGACGCTCTGTATGGAGGAGACAGAGTCAGAAAATGAGTATAAACATACGGTAACTACTCCCATGAAAATGTCAAAAACATCTTCTCATGATGATCCTTATTTAAAAAGTGTAACTTATTTATTTTGCAACACTTTAAACAAAGGTAACACTTTTACTTCAAATAAAATCAAGCCCTATAATCTATCATATAATGATCAAAATGATATATCTTCACATAATGACAATTATTAAATCTTCATTAGAGTAGCCACCTAAACATAATAATAGAAAGACCCATGAAAATAAAAGAAAAAAGAAACTAAAGTTAGTACCTTTTGCTGCTTGAATTCCACCAAATGCACTAATATCAAAGCCACCAGAAAATTTTCCCTTTGCACCTGGTATAGTAAACATAAGATCAGCGAGCAGGCAAGAATTATCTCTGGTGAATCTCAAGACTAGCCTACTGATTGATTTTGTTTTCTCTTCTTATCATAGAACATCTTTTGTTCTACACAGTTTATTACTCTAGTTTATCAAATGTGACAATGACAACCAATCTGTGAACACAATGAATCTGTAAGAATAGAATGACTTGATCATAGGTCATTTGGCTATGGAGGGTGGGGATTTGAGTAAAATGTCATAGGCCCAATCTGTGAGGTATGGCATTCTTCTTTTCATATTTCAGTTGTTCCATATTTAAACTAACAAGGGGATATCCTGGCATAAGGACCAAGATTATCTTATAAAATTGAAAAATAAAATAAAATAAAAGTGCCATTCCATCCAAGATAAAAGATGCTCAACTCAGAAGCATGTTGCAATACCTGTGACAACAATAGCCTTAACATCATCCCTCCGTGAAGCCTCATCAAAACTCTCCTTCAAACTGTGCAATACTGGAGAAAGAGAGGAGGTGGAGCAGATATAATACAGGTTAGCCACACAATGTAAAACAGAGAATCATAGAAAAGAATCTGCATAGTGAAAGGTCAAGGTTCCAAAGAATACTGTTGCATTATCCTTAATTTTGACAACAGAGCAGCCCAAGCATAAAAAGCATGTGATAATTCAATAATGCATTAAACTCCACATCCTCTGGTGTGGACCATTCTCGATCAGAGTCAACACAATTCAGTTGCTATGGGCAATAAAAAGAACCCACGCACACTGTTGGAATTAACAGCATCACTGATCAATTTATTAATTCATTTGACTTGTTAAAGTACTTTATATTTAATCATTAAGCATTAGAGGCGGAACAAGATCTGATTAATTTTAATCAACAGTAATATAATAAAGGCAAAAAGAATAAAAGTGCGCGAAAGAGAAGATAGCTAGTAACGGAATTGGCACAAGAAAACAAGAATGAAGAAAATAGCATTTGTTAATTGTTATACCATCAAAGGAGAGAGAATTAACAGGTGGGTTGACGATGGTGATGATGGCAACCCCATCATCTCCAACCTCCAAGACGGTGCGTCCTTTACTCATTTCCCGTTGCTAATGGAGGAGAAGAGATTGCAGTGTAAAGTAGCTAGCTATGAGGGAAAGGAGATTTGATTGTGATGCGAATGTTTTGGAGCCCAATGAAGAAGAAAGAGAGTTGGAGGTGTCGTAAACCAGTGACTTTGTAAACGTAATAATAATAAGTAGCTCCCAACGTGGATCTCTTATATTCTCCTCCTTCTACTAATCCTATGATTATGCATTAAATTGACCATCATTAAGGTGCACAAAATCAGATTATTTATTACAGTATGGGTATACCCATTGTGATAATATTCATACTTTTTGTCTTTTGTGTATATCCTGCCGCTACTCTCCATACTCACGCACACCTCAACTCTCTTTTCTTGCCTTCTAAGGTTATATTTATTGATTAAGATAAGATAATAACCAATTCTATAATACCTATAAATTATTGTTTAAATTTTGTTTAACTTATTTTTTTATAATAAATTTTAATTTTTAAAAATGATTTATTTTTATATTTTTTAAATTAAATATTATTTTTTAATTTTTTTTTTGCAAATAAGCATTACTTTTTAGACATTATATCATTCAACTAAGATAATTTGAAAAAAATAGAATATAAAAGGAAAAGTATAAAATTTATTTTTATTTTCATATTTATTTCATGTTATAACTACCAAATTATCTTCTCGTTTAGCGTTATCTTGCTTACGTGCAAGTTTGATGTTCCCAATGTTCACGTTTCTCGATGTTGCTATTTTTCTTGGACTGGATGCTACTGGGATTTTTGGCAAGGATGGGCCTAGTTGTTTGGATGATGCAAAAGCCCAACCCAAGTATGGCGTCCAAAAACAAGAAGTGATTGCCTGTGGAAGATATGAAAGGAAGAAAGAAACAAGAGTGTCCGTGTTTTTCTGAGACAGTACGTAGAGAGTAGAGAGTAGAGAGTAAAAGCAGGGAGAGGAGAGAGTAGAATGAATCATTGAAAAAGGAAGCAGAAACGACGAGACTTGAGTGCAGTGTGTGTGTGATGAGCGGCGAGGACACCAGAAAGAGCATCGGAGGAGGAACTCTGATGGCGAGGCCCAATTCCGACGAACATGCTCCAAAGCCATCGTCAGCAACAGCAACGCCCCCTCCCACCAAGAAGATCATCATCAAGAGTGCCGATATGCCCCCCGACTTGCAAAGGGAGGCCGTTGATATCGCCGTCTCCGTTAGTTCTCTCTCTCTCTCTCTCTCTCTCTCTCTCTCTCTCTCTCTTGGCTGTTGACTTCTCAAAATGGAATCAAATCATTCAGGCATTTGAGAAGTGCAATGTCGAGAAAGATGTTGCGGAGCACATCAAGAAGGTCTTCGACAAGAGGCATGGTCCCACTTGGCATTGCATCGTTGGTCGCAATTTTGGTACTCTCATCTCTCACCTTTCCCTTCATTGGCTTAGATCTAACGACCTCAATTTACTCTTTGTTTCATTCAAATTATTGTTTTCTTCTGCAAATGTGGTTGCTTTAATCAAACAATGCGTTGTTTTGTTGCATTCCTAGAATTACACTTTTGACCTAGTTGGTTCTTTCTTGGAGAAAGAATTCAGCTCAAGGTTGACTATTGAAAAAAAGGACATGTTCCTGCTGAGTTTTGTCACTCTTCGACTTGATGTTTTGCCCTCGTACTTATGAAGTTATGATACACTGATAGTTTGTAAATGTTGAAGTCACCACTCTTTGGTTTTTTCCCTTGGCAAATACACAACATTTGCTAAGTTACTTTTCAATTGGATTAGTGTGCTCTGCTGCGGCTTGAATTGGTCTTTTATTTGGGGAAGAACATGAAGAGGTTAATGTGTTATCATTTATCAGATTGAGTCGTTTCTTGGGATAACCATACTCAATCAGTTTGCTGTCTACCACCACATTCACATTGTGCATTTGCTGCATCCCTGACATCCAAACATTTTTCATTCTCACAGGTATTCAAACCCCATGGTTAATTGGTACATGTAGATATGGTAAATATTTAAGTTTGAGTTAGCCTGTAGCTTCCTTCTGAGATTTAGCTGTTCAGGATTTTAGAGACAGTTGTTCAACATCTGGTTATTTTTAACTGTGTGTTGTAGATTACTGGAGAGTTTTCTTTTCAGCAATGCTAGTTGCTAATTTTTTATGCTCACACCTCTCTTTTTCCATTTCTTTTCTTGAAAACAAATACAGGCATAGTATATCGATCAAAATTGTTTTCTCAATATTGCAGACATAATGCATGCTGGTTTGTTGTATCTTTAATTATACATGTAAGGGAGTAAGATTTGGATTATTTAACATGCGAAATATTTCTGAGGTTGTACTTTGTGGAGTTTAAGTATTTAACCAATGTGATGGTCACATTCTTACATGTATTCATGATTCTAAATAGTTTACCCTTCAGAGTAAGGGAATATCGGGCTCCTTATTCATATAAATACCTTAATTTTTTATGATATTACAGACAGACCCTTATTAAAAATATATATATAAAACATCACAAATGTAGGTGCTGGGACAATTTAATGCTCGATCACCAACGTTGTTTTTCTTCTGTTCATTATTCCAACAAATCATATTTTCTTCCAGTTTTCTACTTGAACGGATGTTCTCTGTTCATGTACATGATATTCTGTCCATGTTCCATATATCATGATTTGATTTGTCAAAATGTGATTTGTTTTATGTTGAAGCTTACATTTGCAGCAACATAAAAACTTCTTTTTCATACATTCCATGTTTCATGATTCTGTTTTGTCAAGTTGTAACTTGTCTATTGCTGGGACTTGACTTATTGCTGGGACTTGACTTATATTTGGAGCAACATGGAAATGTCTTTTTCATATGTTCTTATCTTTGTGGGTAAGAATTAAATAAATTGACCGTATTTCCCAGGTTATTCATTTTCTTATCAGCACCAATTTATGTTAGAATGACATGAGATTTCTGAGTGAGTTTTGCTGATCAATGCTCATGTATTGTATTGTTTACATTGGTAAGGCTAGTCTACAAATCAAGTGTTTTCATAGACTTCCTCTCCTCCCTCTTTTCGCAGGTTCTTATGTGACTCATGAAACAAACCACTTTGTTTATTTCTATTTGGATCAGAAAGCAGTTCTGCTTTTTAAGTCTGGCTAGCAACATGCTGAAGGTGACAAAAGTGTTGAAGAGTCTTGTGATTATGCTGTTATATTAACTCTTGTATTTATTGAATCCTTGGTAGGGCAAACTCTTTGATATTCTTGTCCTTGTATATCTAACTTCATGCATCTTGATCTTTCTGCTTTACTTTGTATTTTATTCGATTTGGGAGTCTTGGGAACACATAATGTCTCATTAACATTTCAAATATTTGTGACTTGTCAGACCTTAAAGGCTGTGTATGTAACTTGTGACAACTTCACATGGACAGGGTTAGCGGGTTAGGTTCCAAAGAATGGGTTTGCCTTAGTGATGTCAACATTTCACTTGCATTCCTTAGGTGGAAATTTACATTTGACATGGTGAATATTACATTTGAGAATCCTGTCAATGGTGGAATGTTGAGGATCCCATCCCCCTTGTGGTGTTTCGATACTAATTATAGAACCACTATGCCTAATAGCCAGAAAGAAAACAAAAGTACTAGTTACTATAGTAATGTTGTTTGCACATGATGTTTTTCAAAGACTTCTTTTCTTTTTTATTTTTCGGTAGTCGGATCTTATTATTATGAAATATATTAATCTGGGTTGAGAAATTATAGCTTTCTCTTTGAAATGGGACGAGTTCGTTTACTACTGAATCAGTCCAGTCAGTAGTAGTAAGTACAGTAAAAACACATGATGTGTGGCGTCATGGATCACTGTAATCTTTTCAGCTTTGTGAAGACGACAATGAGAAGGTAAAGTGAGTGTTTGACATCGTGTGACAACTAATAAAGCAGATCAAAAGAGAAAAATATCTTTTGCTTTGACATTATCATCTTATAATTTTTTCTTGAGAATTGTATTTAAACAAAATTCACACTTGGTACTTTTTAGCTACGAAGATTACTTGCAAATAATTGGTAACCCTTCAACTATAGTTGATTTTGAATTTTTGTATTATAAAAAATACGATCTGACGGGTATAAACGATTTGATAAGACGCTAGTATATACAGAGATGATTAAAGAATTTGTCATCTAAACTAACTTCAGTACTTCACATTGATTATCAAACATTTTTACAATAATATAATAAGCAAATAAAAAATGTTATTTAAATATTAAAATCAATTGTTAAAATTAGTTACTATATAATATAAAGATATATATTTTTTAACTTATTTATAATTTATATTTTATATTCTACTATGTATTTTATATTAGTGATTGATTTTAGTATACACTTAGTATGATTGATGTTCATATTCTGACTCATAATTTAGCCAGACCAAAATGAATAAAGTTCAATCGACATTCTAAAGATATCAATATTCAGATCTTTGTTACTACTTACCCGACCTTAGTCTTAGTTATCTAAATAAGTAACTAACTCCTTCGATATCTCCTATTAATTTAAAAGGGATATTTCAACAACTTCTCTAATAAAAGAAACGACTATCCATCATCAAAGCTGGAACTATTCTAAAATGTGGTTTTTGACTCTACATTTACACTTATAAATACCCTGACACCCTTAGATATTCTTCGAACTATAATCTACAAAAAAACATGCCTAAAACTCTTGCTAACTTAAGTATCGGAGTCTCTTGCAGGTATTACCTCCGACCTCTTAACAAGAAATTCGAACAGCGATACCAGAAGACATCGGACGCTACTCCAAAAAGAAGTTTAAATCTCACGTTCAAATCCAAATTCATCTGCTTCAGGTAACTCTCAGAATAGTTGTAAACAAATAAATAAAGTAATTAGTATCTATTATTATTATTATTATGGTCAACTGTCGTTATTAACCCTACCAAATGATACATGTCCAAAACCCAGAGCGTTAGTTGCATGAGATAAGGGGTAAAGAGTAACTGAATGGTCCACATATAGTACTGCAAGCTTTAAAGCTTTTTTGGTGCATCTTGCCTGTTCTTAAAAAGTTAAAACAATATTTTGAATTCTAATCTTGACTCTAGAATCGAATCAGAATAACCAAAGTTTGCAGACTCTAAATTCATATAATTTTGTTGTGGGAATGGGTAGGAGTATAGAGTGGATTTTGTCATCCTGCAAAGATGCATCAAAGTATGCCACTTTCTTTGTCATTAAATTATTAATGAAGTTTGAATTTTGAAATAGTTGGCATTCAAGAAAATAATTATAAATGGAAAAAGTTCAGACACTTTTTTTGCTGGTTCATTAATTTTGTGAAGCTTTCAAAATAAAGGCAGACAAAAGAGTTGAGGATAGTGGTTGTGGAATTATATTGAATCATACAAATTATTCACATATATAGAATATGTATAATTTATTTCAGAGAGAAAGAGAAAGAAGAAAGAAAAAAGGAAAAATAGAAAAGTAAAATCAAGGGCTTATACAAAGAATAAAGATAAAAGATTGAGTATTTACCCATTTCTGAGGTTATTTATTCTTTTATTTTTTGAGTTGGTCTGAACCCCATTTATTGTGATTACAATGCTTAATTGTCTCTCTGGTTGGTTCCCAGCTGTATATATCTTTCAATAACTGATTGGTCCATTAGCCCATGGTTTGGTTTCAATTTTCATCGTACATGGCTCTGCCAATTTTAATTTTATGCATAGAAGTTTGAATCTTAAAATGGAATATTTGCATGTGCATCATGCATAAAACTCATAAGAGACCTCATAAAACGTCACATTGCATTATTACATATATACTATAAGATCTCTTTGAAGGATCTTTTCCTCTTCCACTACTACTATATAGCCTTAGCCATCTCTTTTTCAAACAGTATCTGTACGTAGCATTATTGCTCAACAAATGTACCACTACATATATATCTTTGTGTCTTTGGATTTCTTACTTTCTTTAATTAAGGACATAGCTATGTTAAGAGTTGAGTTTGAATATAGGGGAAGAAAAAAAAAACAGTTGTAAACTAAAAGAACGGTCCATGCAGTATTAATAATTTAGACAAAATGCCAGCTTTCTGGTACCTGATTAATAATGCATGAAAGAAGACAACAAAACTATATTCTCTCTTTTCTTTTTAGCAAAGCTAATAACAAGAGCTCTGATCTTACCTCTTACTCTCTTACCTTTCAAGTTTGATGAACAGTAGTCCGGTGCTCTTTGTGCAAGTGACATTTCACCCGAAACCCATGTTCTTCATTATTTGTCGTTTCTTTATTAATTATAACTATTATTATTATTACTCATTTAATCATTTTTTGAAGTGCTATACATGATGTATATAATTTTGAAATCAATTAATCAATTAAAATACTAGTAAACAACAACCAACTATTAATTAGATTGTAAACAAGCAAAAAAATAAATAAAATCAAACAAAAAATCCAAAAAATCTAAAACCAAATAAAAAATATCTAAAATTATTATAAAAAAGTATTTAAAATTTAACAAAAGAAATCTAAAATCATTGTAAAAGAACGTCTAAAATTTAATAAAAGCAAATTCAAAATCTGAGCAATAAAAATTCTTTTAATTATGATATAAAAACACATCACGTTTAGATATTTTTTATACTTAGATTTCATGGGTTTAAATTTTAGACATTTGGGATATTTTTTTGGGATTGTACAATAAAAAATAAAAACAAACTATTAAAAAAGAAGGCATTATCTCCAATGTCTCTTATACCTAAATTTTGAATATTTAAATTTTAGAGTTTTTGAATTTTTTTAGTAATGTACAATTAAAAATAAATGAAAGTAAATTATTAAAAATGAGGGTATCATTTCGGATATTTTTTATATCTAGGGTTTAAATGTTTAAATTTTAGAGGTTTTAAATAGTTTTTATTGGAACGTACGTTAAAAAGTAAATTAAAATGAATAATATATCCGAATTTCGTATGTTTAAATTTTAAAGGTTTCGAATGTTCATTTTTTATGATTTTGGGTGCTTTTCATTTTTTGTGTTGTAGTTCAACTGGTGTTTCTCAACAATGGAAAAATGTGATGTATTTTTATTTTTTAGAATCATTTTTAATGTTTTTTTCGTATTAAAATCGTCCTTTTTAATAAAATTTTTAATTTTATTCCTAAACTACCTCTACTTTAATAAAACCACCGAACCAAGCCCACCACCATAGCGCCGCCAGCAACCCTAATCGCGACCACCTTTCCTCCTCTCCCCTTTCGTCTTCCTTTTCTCTCATCTCTTCTCTGTCCCCTTGCCCCACTCTCCTCTCCTCTGCCACCGAACAGCCACCGCGCCCCTCAGTGACGGCGTTGCCACACAACCTTTGCCACTGCGCCCTTACCGGCGTCCCAATCCGTCACCACCCCTTATCCGAACTCTAACCCAGCCAACTACCCCTGCGACCATCTACCCTCTTCTCCCCCTCGCGTCTCCTCTCAGCGTCGAACCACCATCGCAAACCAACCTCCCCATGGCCAAACCACTGCCTTGTAGCCTCCACAATCGACGAGTCATGGCGACCCAACCCAACGCCACCGTGGCGTCCAGGCCCCTCCCCTTCGTGCGAAGCCCTTTCCCCTTCCCCTTGCTCCATCGTTCCTCCCACTGTCTTCGAAGGTTAGAACAGGGCAAAACCCCTGTTTCCATTTCATTGCGTACTGATCGCTGCCACATTGCCAGCGCCACCACTCGGCCAGCTGAGTTGCTCCGCCCGTTCCTCACCACCACATTTTCTTCTCCTTTCCTGCTCCAATTTTCTGCTTCCCAGATCTCAATTTTTTTCTCTTCTGTTTATTTTGTTGGTGTTGGTGTTGGTGTTGGTGTTGGGGGAGAGAGAGGAGGGGAAGTGGAAGAAGCCGGAGAAGAAGAGGAAGAAAATGAAGAGGAAGAAAATGAAGAAGAAGGAGAAGTGGTTTTGCTATTTTTGCTGTTGCATCTGAATTTTGCTTTTTCTTCTTTTGTATCTATTAAATTTTGCTGTTGAATTTGCTTCTTTTTCTGTCTCTGTTTTTGATTTTTCTATTTTTATTTTGCTATTGAATTTAGTGTTGGTGTTGGTGTTGGTGTTGATGCCTTGGTGATGGTGGTGGTGTTGGTGTTGGTGTTGATGGTGGTGGTGGTTCTCGTGGTGGTGTTGGTGCTGGTTGTGGTGTTGGTGTTGGTGTTGGTGTTGGTGTTGGTGGTGGTGGTGGTGGCGGTGGTGGTGGTGAAGGAGGTAATTATGCTGATAGTGGTGAGGGTATTTTTGTCCAAAAAAAATAAAAAGACAATTTTAATACGAAAAAATGTTAAGAATGATTCTAAATTGGAAATTACATTGGGGACGGTTTCCAGTCTGACCCTCAACGTTAGGGACCAAAACAATACTTATCTCATTAATAAATAATGAAGAATTTTTATTTAAAATAAATAATACAATGTCCAAATAAATTAAAAATCAACTATATCAAATAAATACAATGAAACAATAAAACAAAAACTATCTACAGATCTAGATAGTCGTTGTCGTTAGTCATGTGGCCTTGAGTTGGCGGCACAGAAGGCGGTGACGATGTCCGTCTGCCACCAGCAAGATTGTTGCCACCTGTAGCAGGACCGCTGCCACCAGTAGGGTTGATACCAGTAGCACGCATCTGGGCCTGGTACACCTCCATCTGAGCCTCTATACGCTGCATCCTCTCCAGCGACTCCCTAAACTCCATCCTAAGCTCATCCGTAGACGTCATGCATGTGAGAATCTCCTGATACGTCTTTCGATAATTGTTAAGCTCCTAAGCCTACTGGTGAAGGCTGCGCTAGAGCTCCTACACCTGCAGCCTCAAATCCACGCCTTCCTCGGGCTGGATGGCTTGACTAGTAGCGAAGCCTGAGAACAGCCTCAACGTCGAGGTGTGAAGGCTGCTAGCGAAGAATGACCCCATCCCGTATATGCGGTTCTTATACGGGACTGAAGCGGTCTCGCGCCAATCCGCATCGGGGTCGACGACTAAAGCTGCAGTGCCATCGGCGGCGTCCTCCCCACTTTACTGAGACTGTTGAGTCGCGGCCTCTAGTCTTTGTGTATAGGATTCCTGTGCAATTAACATAAGTTACTGTGATTAGTAAGACAGATATACAGTTAATCTATAATAATTTCATAGTAGAAGATAATCAGATGTATGTTTACTCACATAATGGTCCTGAGAACGCTGATCAGTAAATCTTGCTTTGTTCTCCTTCAACGTGAGGGTGTACTTAAAATGTCTCGCGGTCCAACAACTTCGACTATACAAATTGCATTCAATTACAAACTTATTAGAATGCCTGGTAATGATATGCAAAACAAATAAAATAACGAAGTTATTAACAAAATTGAAGGAACTACACACTAGCCTAGTCTTGGTCTTCATGAAGGTCGCTGAGCCATCAGTGTACTTGGACGACCTGGCCGATACCCTATTAGCTCTGTTGGTGAGACGTCGATGCCTAAACCTCGCATTAGTCTCCCAATGAGCTAACAAGACCTTCTTTACCTCCGGTCGAAGCCATCTCGTCCGTTGGTCCCGCCCATGACAAACATCATCCAGCATCTGCTAGAGCCGGTGATCCATTCTATGGTTGAATATCTTCCGGATGGCTAAGTCGTACTCAGCATCCCAAATGAAGTCAGTTGAAACAAGAAGCTTTAAAATTAGTTAAGCAAGATAGATAATATAAACTAGCAAAAAAGATTTGAAACAGAAAAAATGAAAGTAATTACCGCACATTTCTCAAACCAGCGCTTTTTGGTCTCATGGGGATCTTCGTGTAGCTGGGCTAGGGCTGGTCGTACATCAGCTTGATGATCATCTCTTGAGTACACACGTTTGAGTTCAACAAAAACCTAACAATAACCCACAAACAAGAATTAACCCTAATCATTAAATCTAGAAAACAAGAATCGTAATCATTAAAACTAGAAAACAAATACCAGCAATCTAAATCAACCTAAATCCACTAAATAGGAATAAGTTTTCAGGAATTTTCAACAATAACAGGAATCATAATAAATAAAACTAGAAAACAATGACCAGTAATCCAAATCAACCTAAATCCACTAAACAGGAATCAATTTTTGGAACTTTTAACAATAACAAGAATCATAATCATTAAAACTAGAGAACAATAACTAGCAATTAACACTTAAATCAACTAAACTAGAAACAATTCAGGCACTTTCAGTGATAACCATAAATAAAAAATACATGAGCATTCAATGTGTTACTTATCCTGTGCCGCCATCAGGCCAAATGGGCAACCGTGTGATAGGAGGTGGTGGAAGGACATCAGTTCCTACCTCACTTCTGCGGCTGGACTCCGGGGCCGTGGCATTCGTCATTGGAGTCAACGTCGCCGTGGATGCGCACTGCTGAGCGGTAGGAGGCGGCGTCGCTGCCATGGACGGAGGCACGTAGTTGGAGTTAGGAACCATGATGAATGGCTGGCCGCCCGCAACGTGTGTCATGATCGGAGTGGTCAGAGTAGAGGGAGAGGATCCAGAAGTCTGGGGTATCGGAAGAAACCCTCTTTTTACCCCGACCACAGTTACGACCACGACCAGCAGCCTGTTTAGCAGCACCTCTTCCTTCCGTCATGTCTGCATATATCAAATTATCAAACACAATGAGACAATTCCAAACACTTCAAGCATTCAAAATCTAATGTATTGAATCAAACATAACTTAATCAACCTAAATCCACTAAGATTTGAAAACTAAACTGAATTAACTTTGAAACTTATTCAAAATTAAAATTCTAATTCTACTCAAACCTAAACTAAATTAAAATGAAATAAAAAAATTTATCAAACAATCTCAGCAATAATTTTTTAGTAAAATAGTTATCAATGTAGCAATTAACACAATTAGACAATTCCAAATACTTCAAGCATTCGAAATCTAATGTATTGAATCAAACATAACTTACTCAACCTAAATACAGTTAGATTAGAAAGCTAAACTGAACTATTTTTGAAACTAGTTTAAAATTAAAATTCGAATTCTACTCAAACCTAAACTAAATTGAACTAATTAAACAATTATTAAACAATCTCAACAATAATTTCTCAGTAAAATAGTCATCAACGCAACAATTAACACGATTAAATAATTCCAAACACTTCAACTATTCAAAACCTAATGTATTGAATCTAACCTAACTTAATCAACCTAAATACACTAAAATTAGAAAACTAAACTGCACCAACTTTAAAACTGATTCAAAAATAAAACTAAAGTCCTACTCAAACCTAAACTACATTAAATTAAAATTAAATAAATCGGAAAAGAGTAGTTCATTGAACCTGTAATGAAGAACAATAAAAATAAGGGAAGACATGGATGCTGAAGTGGTGGTCGTCAAAGTTGTTGTGGCGACAGATGGTGGTTACGGCAGGCGGTGGTGACGGCTGAAGGAGAGAGAAAGAGGCGGGGGGAAGAAGAAGAAGAAAGAAGGGGTGGTGACGATGAAGAGGAAGTGTTGACAGCGGTGCTCTTGGCGGCAACGGGAGGGTGCAGGGAACGAAGGTGGTAGCGGTGATGAGAGAGAAAGGGTGGAGATGAAGATAGAGAGTGTGAAATTCGAAATGGGAGAGACGAAGTTCACGCTTTTATTTAGAGCACTGTTACCGTCAGATTAATCCGATGGTAACATTTTTTGTGTGCCAAAAACGCAGCGTTTCACTAAACTTTGTTACTATCATATCTTCCCGCCGGTAAATTTGATGGTAGTGGGCGCGCCAAAAATTTCTTTTTTCCCCTCGAAATATTACCGTTGATGTTACTGTCCATAATGTTATTCCGACGGTAATATTTTAGGGTTACAAATTTGCTACCTAATCCGACGATAAATTTGATGGAAATTTTGCTAGTAATGTTCGACGCTAAATCCGATGGTACTCATCATTTTTCTTGTATTTTTTTTATAGGTTTTGGATGTTTTTTCTATGATTTTGAATGTTCTCTTTTGAGATTTTAAATATTTTTTTGTTAACATTTTATAATAAAATTGGCTAATTTTTTAAAATGTTGACTGAAGAAGAGGTTGGCTATCTAGATTTTTTGTTTTTACATATAGTACCTAGTTTCATTCTATAATACTGTGTTTGGTTCTGAGAACAGAACAAGACAAGACACTAAAAACAAGATACAACGGACAGAGATACAAAAATTAATGTTTTTGTATTTTATTTGGTGATCAACTAAAACAAATTATGAAAGTCTTATTTCTTCCTATTTTTTCATAAAAATTTTTTTAAAAAATATAATTATGAAAAATTAACAAGACACTACAAAAAAAATACTGAGTACCGTCAAATTTACCGTTGTCCTGGAGTTGATAGTATAAAAAAAGCCGGAAACTATTTTTCGGCGGATTATTTTTGTCTGACGCTAATTATCGGCATATTTTATGTTAATCCAACGGTAACTTTGGCACCATTTCACATGTTTAGGTGCCAAGTTACCATCGAAAATCCAACAAATCCGTCGGTAGGTATTTTTTTAGCACAGTTAAGCCACAATTAGTAGCCAAATTGAAACTCTTGCTAATAAAATTGTTAGCAGAAATCTAAAATTATCCAAACTGAACAGATTATTTTATTAAAAATAAATGGTCTGAATATAATAAAATGTCACAGAAGTAGAATACAAAGAAATAGACAAAAAAATAAATTCATAAACCCTACAGATCCCTGTAATCGTCATCGTCGTCGGGGTCCCCCTGCTGAGGCAGCGGAGTAAGTGCTGACGTCGGTGCCTCATCAACGGTGTTGCCACTGGAACCATGATCATCACTGCCTCTAGCATACATCTGCTCATTGTACACCTCCATCTATTCTTGCAAACGTTCTAGCTGCTCCAACTTCTCCGTAAGGTCTGAGCTGATGGCAACGGCTCCTCCCCCACGTGCAAGAAAGTTGTTGTACCTCTGTTTAGACTGCTCCACTTGTTGGTGAAGCTCCTGTGTTAGCTTTTGTACCTCTTCCTGAAGTCGAGAACTTCTTGGGGATCAATAGGGACAGAGGAAGCCGCCAACGCAGAGTAATGGAGGCCACTGACGAAGAACGACCCCAACCCGAAGCGGCGAATCTTCTGGCGTTCAAAAGCAGTCTCGCACCAAACCCTATCAGGATCTACCACTGAGGTCTCAGAGCCGAAAATGTCGTTCCCTCAAGGCGGCTGAGACTACTGGGTTGCAGCTTCCAACCTCTGTGTGTAATCCTCTTGTGTCACACACATTGTGATTAGAATAATAGTTAATTGACTTTTGTTGAGTTAAGAAATTAACTAAATTAATTAGTGATGACAAACATTATTTTTTGGCAAAATAAATAATTAGTGTTGATCAAATTTTAACGGCATATTACTAATTATTTATTTCATGTTGCAGGCCAAATTCATCCAAGCAGCCCAAAATGGTATAAAGACAATAAAGCAAGGCTGATGGGTAAAGCCCAAACAAAAGCAAAAGTTAGAAGCCAAAGAAATCAGATGGGCCAAACGGGTTACATGAACCAAACCGATCCAAGCCCGACTTGATTTTCAATTCCCACCATATTGCTCAAACCAAAGCAACGTTCTCCTCTCTAATCAAGTCACATCAAGACTTCAGAAAAGCAAGAAAGAGAAAGAGAAGAAAAGCTTCCTCCATAAGCCAGTAACCAAAGAAGCAAGAAAGAGAAAATCTAAGCCTGAAGCACAGAAGCTAAAGCAGAAAATCTAATACAAATCAAGCTTAAGAAAGGTAATCCATCTCATCTTGCATGAATCAGATCTTCATCCTTTCTTCCCTACTCTCTGTTCTATCCGAAAATGGCATTCAAAGAAAAAGTTGATCTATGTTCTTAACTGCTACAAATCCACGGTCACAAGAGATTCTTGGGGACCAAGTTGCATCTCTATGGTTCAGATTTGGTTGACCATTGGAAAACAATTTCGGTTACTCCTTCATGGATTTCGGTCAAGTTGAAAAAGTCAGAAGGAAAGGTTCTACTTTGATGATTAAGAAGAAAAAGTGAGCTTGTGGGTTGGTGAAGCTCAAGGATCAAAGTGCTGACCTTGGAAGCAGAACCGAGCAACATGCAGGGAGATAAAAGAAGCTTGCTGCTCATTCGGAATGACAAGGAGAGATAACCAGTGAACTTGAGGTGTTTGTTCTGAGAGAGCTCTTTGAAGAAGTTCAACTAACTGGACAGTGTAACCTAATCAAAGGTGCATTCCGCCAGTATGAAGAACTGAATCAGAGGCTTGCTAATCTGGTTTTTCGCATAGCACAGAGGCTGTTGATAAAGTCAATCTCCTTCATGTTTTACTACTTGTAATGTATTTTTCTAAGCTTATCTTTTTGTAATTTCTTGAGAGAAAAGGCATTGTGAGAAAGCTTGAGAAAAAGCCAAGAATTGAAAAAGGCTGAGAGATACACTTTAGAGAAAAGCCTAGAGTTATTTTCAGATTTCTTTAGGTTAGCTAAGTGTCTTGTATCTTGTACCTGTTTGGTATCCCTTTCTTAGTTGGGTTAGCACTAAGAGTGAATAGTTGAGTGTTAGCATAGCCAATGTCAAGTTAGGTTAGAACTTGAGTGTGAAATTGGTGTATGTAATACTGTTAACTATAGTGAAATTCTTCCATAGTTGTGGAGGAGACTGGATGTAGGTTGCATAGCACAAAGCAACCGAACCAGGATATATGCTGGTGTTAGCTTTTCTTCTCTGTCATGTTCTGTTTTATGATATTCATGAGACAAAAATAATTTGTCTCATAAATTTCCGCTGCTGAGTTCAAACAAAATCAGATTTGTAACCTTGCTTAAAAAGGGTGAAAACAGCAAACCAAAGGAAGGCATAGATTCAACCCCCCTTCTCTAAGCCTACCACAACCTTCAATTGGTATCAGGAGCTAAGGTCTCAAGAATCAAGCTTAACCGCTTGGAGCAAAGATCCAATGGCGAACAACTTGGGCACAACCACAGTTGCCTACACCCTCACTGAAGGTCAGTCAAACAACCGACCACCTTTCTTCAATGGGAAGAACTATTCCTACTGGAAAGAAAGGATAAGGATCTTCATCCAATCCATTGACTATAACCTATGGAAGATCGTTGTGAGCGGTCCAAAGATCCCAACAAAAACAAGTTCTGATGGAGTGGTGACTCTAAAAGAAGAAGCTGAATGGAATGAAGATGATAAGAAGAAGATAGAGCTGAACGCTAAAGCAATCAACCTTCTTCACTGTGCTATCAGCTTTGAAGAGTACCGGAAGGTGTCAAGATGCAAGACAGCTAAAGAAATCTGGGAAAAACTCCAGGTTACACATGAAGGCACCAAACAAGTCAAAGAAACGAGGATTGATATGCTGCGAAAAGAGTACGAGATGTTTAGCATGAAGGATGGAGAAAGCATTGATGAAGCATTTGAGAGATTCTCAATCATAATCAACAACCTTGATGCTATGGGTACAAACTATGCAGAACAAACCTTGGTGAGAAAACTCCTTAGAAGCCTCACAAAAGAGTGGGAAAACACTACCACTGTCCTAACCGAGAGTAACAACATAAGTCCAATAACCTATGATGAGCTGAGAGGAAAACTCCTTGCCTATGAAGCCACACACACAAACACAGACTCAAAGAAAAAGGGAATAGCCCTTAAGTCACAAATAGAACCCAAAGAGAGTGAGTCAAGTGATGGTATTTCAGATGACGAGCTTTTGTTTTTTGCTAGGAGATTTAGAAGGATGTTGAAGAACAAAGGCAAATACAAGGGCTCAAGTTCAAAGGAGCACAAGATAGACTTGAGCAAGGTGACATGTCATCACTGCAAGGAGGCTGGACACTTCAAGTCAAACTGTCCAAAGCTCAAAAAGGAGGACAAAGGAAAGAAGGAAAGGAAGAGAGTACTCATGGCAGCTTGGGAGGATCTTGAGAATGACTCAAATGAAGAAGAAGAATCTGAAGGAGATGACAAGGACTGTTTCATGGCTGGAAACAACAATCTCGATGAAGTAAACTATTATGATTTGACCATTGAGGACTTGCATGCTATTATTGATGATCTTACCTCAAACACCTCAAAACTGCTTGACAAATACAATGAATGCAGATCTGAAAGAGATGTGTTAAGAGCTGAAAATGAGTTTTTAAAAGAAAAAGTGAAGGAAACTGAATGTGCTTTAGACATCATTGAAGAAAACAGATTTCTAAAATCTGAACTTGAAAAATTAAAAGGAAAGCACATTGTGGATCCCTCACATGAGTTAATTGCTGAAAATGAAAGATTAAATGACAAAATTAAAAGGCTGAATGGTGACTTAGCAAAATTTGCTCAAGGTTCTAGTAACTTGGACAAATTACTTGCAAGTCAAAGACCATTGTTTGAAAGATCTGGTTTAGGCTACATAGCCAAGGAAGATGCTGTTTCCAACACTTCCTCTATGAAATTTGTGGCCTTTTCATCAAATACTAAATCCATACCAAACAAATCAGGTATCGGATATGTTTCAACTTGTGAAGAAAATTCTGATGAAAAATACACAAATGAAGCTGAAATTTCACCAAAAACTGGTCCGAGTTCAAACCGGCCAGGTTTGGGTTATATTTCGAAAAATGAGGCTGCTTTTAAGAAACCAATTTTCTATAATAAAACCTCATTTTCGAAAATTCAAAAGAGTTCTAAAAATTCTGGTGAAAACAGTTTTGTAAAGAGGAACAATTATAACAAAAATCGATTTGTTAAAGGAAATGTGTCTCCCCAAAAAACCAGAAAATTTCAACCATTTAATCACTTCAAGCAATTTAACTCACCTAAGTTTCAGCGACACACACCAGAAAATCATTGTGTTAATTGCAAAAAATTTGGTCACTCATATGCACAATGCTTCATTGAAAAGAGAGTTGTAGGAAACAAGGTCTACAATGTTGTTTGTGATTTCAATGCACTTGGGCAACCAAGATGGATTAACTTCAAAGGATCCAAATTAATTTGGATACCTAAGGTTACCTGAAACTCATCATGCAGATTTGCCTAGCATCCAAAAACAAAAAGGATATGTGGTACATTGATAGTGGATGTTCAAGGCACATGACTGGAAGGTCAACCTACTTCATCAAACTAAATAAGTATAACGGAGGTTTTGTGACCTTTGGAGATGATGGCAAAGGTAAAATCATTGCAGTTGGAAAAGTAGGTAATGAGCAATCTACTTTCATTGATGATGTGCTTCTAGTTTGTGGTTTAAAGCACAATCTGTTGAGTATTAGCCAACTGTGTGATTTAGGATATTTAGTAGTTTTCAAAAGACTTGAATGCTGTGTTGTTAATGAAAAAACAAATGAAGTGATGTTTGTTGCCAAGCGTTTCAATAATATGTATGGACTTACTCTTGATGAACTAAAGGATCAAAATGTAGCTTGTCTTCATTCTAAAGAATCTGAAAAGTGGTTGTGGCACAAGAGATTGGGCCATGCAAGTATGTTTCAAATAAACAAACTTGTAAAGAAAGAGTTAGTAAGAGGTCTTCCTTTGATTAAGTTTGACAAAGACATCACTTGTGATGCTTGCCAAATGGGAAAACAAACAAAAAGTTCTTTTAAACCAAAGGAAGACATCTCTACTAAAAGACCACTTGAGTTGCTACACATTGATTTATTTGGTCCAACAAGAACTCAAAGCCTAGGTGGTAAACATTATGGTTTAGTAATTGTGGATGACTACACTAGGTTTGGCTGGGTTTTATTTCTTGCACACAAAAATGAAGCCTTTTCGGTCTTTGAACCTTTTTGCAAGAAGATTCAAAATGAAAAGGATTTGAAAATCTCTTCTATAAGAAGCGATCATGGAACTGAATTTGAAAATAACTTGTTTGAATCCTTTTGTGAGGAATTTGGAATATCTCACAACTTCTCTTGTCCAAGAACGCCACAACAAAATGGTGTTGTGGAAAGAAGAAATAGAAGCATACAAGAGATGACAAGAGCCATGCTGTGTGAGAGTAATGTTCCAAAATTCCTTTGGGCTGAAGCGGTTAACACAGCTTGCCACATTTTAAATAGAACAATCATAAGGAAATTTTTAAAGAAAATCCCTTATGAACTTTGGAAAGGCTACCCACCAAACTTAGATTACTTGCACATCTTTGGATGCAAATGTTTTGTTCTAAATAACAAAGAAAATTTGGGAAAATTTGATCCAAAGGCTTATGAGTGCTTATTTGTAGGATATTCCACAACTAGTAAAGCATATAGGGTTTATCATCAAGATGCTAGAATTATTGAAAAGTCCATACATGTTACATTCTGTGATACTAACTTGGTGCAAAGCATTTTGGAAGATGGTGATGCAGGAAATCAGGCTCAAATGGAAGATGAAACTGCTCAGAATCATGAAAAAGAAAATTCTGGACAAGCTGAACCAGAAACTGCAAATGCTAAAAAATCAAGAGACAATTCCATTTTGTCTCATGAATCTAAAGGAAACTCTGCAGACAGCTGCTCACAGAATCCCTTGGTGACTGAATCCGCATCCAAGTCCACCAAACCTCGTGAATGGAGATTCTTGAAAAATTATCCCGAGGAATTTGTCATTGGGGACGTCTCTCATGGAGTGCAAACTAGGTCTACCACTAGAAAGGCAAATGAAAGTTCAAACGTTGCCCTTCTTTCACAAATAGAGCCTCAAAACATCAAGGAAGCACTAAATGACCCCTCTTGGGTTAAAGCTATGGAGGATGAGCTTCTTGAGTTTGAAAAGAACCAAGTATGGACTTTGGTTCCAAGGCCAAGTGGAAAGAAAGTGACCGGCACCAAGTGGATATTTCGGAACAAGTTAGGAGAAGATGGTAGCATTGCAAGAAACAAGGCAAGACTAGTGGCACAAGGATATGACCAAGAAGAAGGAATAGACTTTGATGAATCCTTTGCCCCTGTTGCCCGAATGGAAGCCATAAGACTTCTCGTAGCCTATGCTGCATTTTGTGGTTTTAAACTATACCAAATGGATGTGAAATGTGCATTTTTGAATGGTGTGATAGATAGAGAGGTATATGTGGAGCAGCCCCCTGGTTTTGAAAATAAAGAGCATTCTAATCATGTTTTTAAATTGTCTAAAGCTCTCTATGGTTTAAGACAAGCTCCTAGAGCTTGATATGAGAGACTTAGCTCTTTTCTTTTGAAAAATGGTTTTCAAAGAGGCACCACTGATACAACTCTATTTATCAAGAACTCTAATGATTCTTTTATTTTAGTCCAAATATATGTTGATGACATTATTTTTGGATCAGCAAATGAATCCCTTTGTACTGAATTTGGAAAGCTCATGACAAGCGAATTTGACATGAGTATGATGGGTGAACTTAATTTTTCCTTGGGCTGCAAATTAAACAAACTGAAAACGGTATTTTCATTCATCAAGAAAAGTATGCCAAGGAATTAGTTAAGAAATTTGGTATGGAAAATGCCAAACCCATGGGAACTCCCATGCATTCTAATTCCAAATTAGATAAGGGAGAAACTGAGAAAGATGTTGATGAGACTAGGTATAGAGGGAAGATCGGTTCTCTTATGTATTTAACTTCCTCTAGACCCGATATTGTGCAAAGTGTTGGATTATGTTCTAGGTTCATATCCAAACCTAAAGAGTCACATCTTTCTGCGGTTAAAAGGATCATTAGATATATTCATGGCACATCCAACTTTGGTCTTTGGTATCCTAAGATTGATGATTTTTCTGTAGTTGGTTATTGTGATGCAGATTTTGCTGATGACAGAATAGATAGAAGGAGCACTTCTGGTTTATGTTGCTTCCATGGAAAGTCCTTAAATGTTTGGTCAAGTAAGAAGCAACCAACAGTGGCCTTATCCACTGCAGAGGCTGAGTATATAGCTGCTTCTTCTTGTTGTTCTCAGATTTTATGGTTAAAAACACAGCTTGCTGATTACAAGTTAAATGCTGAAAATATTCCCTTAATGTGTGATAATATGAGTGCCATCAATATTTCTAAAAATCCAGTTCTGCACTCTAGGACTAAGCATATTGAAGTGAAATTTCACTCAATAAGAGAACATGTCCAAAAGGGGGATATTTGCATTCAATTTGTTAAATCAGAGGAGCAATTAGCAAATATTTTTACAAAACCTTTAGCTGAGGATAGATTCTGCATGCTTAGGACTTGTCTAGGAATTTTGAGTTATGATTCCTTGTTTGAAAAGTGCTGATATATTTGCTGGAGCTTTTTGTCTCATAAACAGGTATGACACAATTCTGGGCAGATGATGAATGTTTTCTTCAAGACAGCGTGTTCTGGACGTGCTCAAAGAGAGACTCAATCTGGGCCATCCTCAAGACTCAGATCAAGAGTGGTCCAAATGTGTTTCATTAAATCCAAATCACTTCAAGGCCCAAACATGAATGTTACAATTTTTTGTGTGGCCTGTGTGTTTATTTTTGTCCAAAAAGGGATTTTTAGTGTGATTTGTTTTTTTTTCTTTTCTTCTTTAAAGTTTTTTTTTAATATTTTAAATCAAATCAAATCTTTCTCTTATGATGTCATGTCTTTTCAAATCTTTTCTATTGATGATGCAGTTGCATGGTTTTGGAAACTTGCTTTTGGGTTCGGTTACCAACACTCCCTCTCTTCCCTCCATAACTTCTCCTCAACCCTTCGGTTTCTTCCCTCTCACACCACTATCTCTCTTCCATCAAAAGCATCAATTTAACCAAAATGAGGAAGAAAGTCATTGCTAAAAGGGCTCCTCGTGAGAAGATTTTCAAGCAACCCACAAAGCCTTCCACTCGCTATCAAGACCGGACCTTTACCCCTTATCCTTCTCCTCCTACCTCTCCTCCTCACTGTGACCCCATGGCTCGAACCAAGAACACTCCAAGGTTCCCTGCCTCGGCCAAACCAACTCCACCACCAAAGGCGACGCCTTCCAAACCTACTTCTTCAAAACCCGGCTCTTCAAAGCCATCCTCATCCAAAGGGAAGCGTCAGGCGACGGAGGAACCTGTTCCTGAGCCACAACAACCCAGGGCAAGGTCAGTTCCGGTGCGTTCACAGAGAGAACAAAGGACCCACTAGATCTGAAAGAGTTGTCTTAGATGATGAAGATGATGATTTTGTTCCTGAGGATTCTCCTGCTCCTTCCACGGAGGGAACGTCCATCTCCACCGGAAAGAAATCGGCTCTGCTAAATGTGGTTAAGGATGTTGCTCAAGAATTTGTATCTCAATCAAATCACATGATTGCCATGAGCAAGGAACAAAGGAAGTTAACTAGCAAGCATGAGAACTTTCTGAAGAAATCAAGGGATAGGGTGGCTGTGCTCATGACCTTCATTGATAACCTTCACCATGATGAAGACATCGCCACTGATGTTGAAGAGGATGCTGCCTCGGAAGGGAATGGTTCTGATGCCTAGGATTTGTCTCATAAAAACTACTGCTGCTGATCATTTTTTTTGGCTCATAAACTCTGTTTATTTTCTTACTGTTTGCTCTACTTTTCTTGTCTTGGATGACTGTAATAACTTTGAACACTGATGCTCTTTTGGTTATTTAGTTGGTTATTTTGACTGTGCACTAACCTTTCTTGCAAGGTTTATAGTGCTGTTTTTGTTGATCTTGCATGTTATCCGCCCTTGATGACAAAAGGGGGAGTAATAGCCAAGTTGTTTTTTGATTCAGTTGAATGATGCTACTGATTTTTCTGAGTACTCAGTTGATTGATGCTGATAATTTATTGATGCTGCTAATTCTGTTCTGAACTTTATTTCGGATTAGAACTGAACTTTGTCTTTGCATATTGGCTGAATATGTGTTGCTAAGTTATATAGAATCCCTTAGTCAAGTTACATCTTGAATAGCTCCTTTTAAGCTTAATATAAACAGGAACAGAAAAGAAAAAAGCATAGATTCAGGGAGAGCTACTGTTGAAAAGGAAAGGGGGAGCAACACATTAGCAAGCAACATCATTCAAAGGGAGTCTCTAAAACCTTACTCATTTCCTTTTGATTGTTGCTTAAATCATGTTTGTCATCAAGGGGGAGATTGTTGAGTTAAGAAATTAACTAAATTAATTAGTTATGACAAACATTATTTTTGGGCAAAATAAATAATTAGTGTTGATCAAATTTTAACGGCATATTACTAATTATTTATTTCATGTTGCAGGCCAAATTCATCCAAGCAGCCCAAAATGGTATAAAGACAATAAAGCAAGGCTGATGGGTAAAGCCCAAACAAAAGCAAAAGTTAGAAGCCAAAGAAATCAGATGGGCCAAACGGGTTACATGAACCAAACCGATCCAAGCCCGACTTGATTTTCAATTCCCACCATATTGCTCAAACCAAAGCAACGTTCTCCTCTCTAATCAAGTCACATCAAGACTTCAGAAAAGCAAGAAAGAGAAAGAGAAGAAAAGCTTCCTCCATAAGCCAGTAACCAAAGAAGCAAGAAAGAGAAAATCTAAGCCTGAAGCACAGAAGCTAAAGCAGAAAATCTAATACAAATCAAGCTTAAGAAAGGTAATCCATCTCATCTTGCATGAATCAGATCTTCATCCTTTCTTCCCTACTCTCTGTTCTATCCGAAAATGGCATTCAAAGAAAAAGTTGATCTCTGTTCTTAACTGCTACAAATCCACGGTCACAAGAGATTCTTGGGGACCAAGTTGCATCTCTATGGTTCAGATTTGGTTGACCATTGGAAAACAATTTCGGTTACTCCTTCATGGCTTTCAGTCAAGTTGAAAAAGTCAGAAGGAAAGGTTCTACTTTGATGATTAAGAAGAAAAAGTGAGCTTGTGGGTTGGTGAAGCTCAAGGATCAAAGTGCTGACCTTGGAAGCAGAACCGAGCAACATGCAGGGAGATAAAAGAAGCTTGCTACTCATTCGGAATGACAAGGAGAGATAACCAGTGAACTTGAGGTGTTTGTTCTGAGAGAGCTCTTTGAAGAAGTTCAACTAACTGGACAGTGTAACCTAATTCTGAATCAGAGGCTTGCTAATCTGGTTTTTCGCATAGCACAGAGGCTGTTGATAAAGTCAATCTCCTTCATGTTTTACTGCTTGTAATGTATTTTTCTAAGCTTATCTTTCTGTAATTTCTTGAGAGAAAAGGCATTGTGAGAAAGCTTGAGAAAAAGCCAAGAATTGAAAAAGGCTGAG